>NW_010414503.1:0-13590 GCF_000710305.1 Buceros rhinoceros silvestris
TCCCCAGCACCAAGGTCAGACTGACAGGCCTCAACTGCGAGGTTGATATCTCTGCTGCATTTTCCTTAATTCACTGGATATATGATATATAAATATTGGAAATGGAAAATATGACTGAAATAAATACTAAATTTCTACACACTGTGAAATTAGTGGGTTTGGGGAGCAAACTAAAATGGAGATATACCTGAAAAGAACACCTTTGCATATTTGCTGTGGTGCTTAACACTTTGGGTACATTTTTATTTGCTGCTTTAAGCTACCTTAAAATCCTACAGAAATCCATAATCATACAATATGGTTGTAAACTAAAAAAGTACCAGTTTTATTTCATGTTGTCATGTACTGTTAAAAAAGAGCACTGTTATTAGGTGTTGGATTGTAGCACGTTACAGGGTCCAAGGAGAATACACTAGGAACTTTAGTACAGCATTAGCTTGTCAGACACATGCACAGCTGTTTTCACTAAGAAGGCAACCCTTAAAGCCAGGCATGGAAATAGAGAGTAACACACAAAATAAAACAAAACCTGCAGCATTCTCATTTTTTAAACAAAATCCATGTCAACTTTTCAAAGGGCCATCAAAGATATAGGTACTCTTTTTTAAACTATCATTGAACCTTAAACTTTTAATTAAGATCAAACTTACTGATTGCAGTAATAAAGAAAAAAGGAAGACAAACAGCGCTTAAGTAACAGTTGCTTCTGACTTACAACTGGACTAACAAATACATATAAACAGCATGTTAAAACAGGATACGAGAGATTGCTGATGTCAGACAGTGCTTCAGACCTAGTCCTTTGAGGACTTGCTGGGTGGTTAGGAAACCTGGCACTGCCCACCCTGCTCCATGCCACCTCCACTCTCTGCTCCAGGCTGTACATGTCCAGGAACATGTACCTGAACTGAGTAAGGTCTGTCAGTACTTTTACCCCTGAAAGACTTGTGGGTTTAAGCTTTAAATAAGTTTTAAGCAATTGTTATACTAAAAGATGTAGAAATCATGCTTTGGAGGTTCACTAGTAATAAGGATTAAGTGAGCTGTGGTAACTATTATAATAATATTTGGTTTACGTGATCCTTTTGCAGCATCTTTCTCTTGACAGCTGAATGCTTCCAATGATTTAAAAAGGATATCATGTTTCTTTCCTTCCTATCCTCTTTCATTTTCAGCAAAGAACTCCTTTGTTGTTTCACTCAGTGTGTGAGGGAGTAGAAACGCTGTGTGCCTCAAACCTGTCAGAAAAGTTCCTGTCATCAAAAGGTGTTTGACATTTTGGTCCCAAAGTGATTGCATCTCCAGTCATGTCTTGCAGGAAGGAGGCCCATTGTGTGTTACCGCCTCCTGCATCTCCAGCCCTCAGGGTATGCCTTCTGTCCCTCTAGAATGGAATTTATTACAGTTTTCCTGAGGAAATATTGTCACAAAAAGGAGAGCTTCCCTGAGCCACTTACAAGGAATGTTCCAGCTTCCCGTTCACGATCCTGTTAGGTAAAAGAGAGATATTATGTCCTGTGTGATGGCCAGATACAGCAGCATCACTTGCCTCCAAGGGATCCAAAGAGCTGTGCAGAGCTGACGATATGAGCAAAGATTGGTAGAGACAGCTGGGCTGGAGAGAACAGCGGGAAAGAACTACTGGTAGTCCTCCTTCCAGGTGCTTTTCATGAGAAATTCAGTAGTGGCTTCAGGTACCATACACCTTATTTCCACTCAGTGAAATCCATTGAAGAGTAGCTTACATTTTAAACTTGGTAGCTTGGATCCTCTTCAGGCTGCATATTAGGATTTCAGAGATTACCAAACCAAAGTTTGCTGGTTGTAAAAATATATTGCTTCATAATCACTAGGGAAGAAATCGACTATTTCCAAATGGAAAATGTATGTAATGGTAGGAGAGATTATACAGAGCATCAGATAAGCAACAGACAAGGGGTTAAAAAACGAAAGGTGTTGACAAGTGAAAGAAAATGAAAAGTAGAGGATTTGGGCAGAGAGTGGGCACAGCTCTGCTCTCCCCATCCAGTGGGCATGAAGGACTGTAGGTAGCAAAGATTAACACTGCTGTATATCTCACTGCTCCCCATTCTCACTCAAATCAGAATGATTTCTTTGATACTCCTTCCCTTCTCCTGGAGGTTTGTCTAAAAGCCACACAAGGCAGAGATTCATGAGAACTTTTTGGTTTCTTAGAACTTCCATAGATCTTGGAGAATTCAAAGTTTCCAGATATGGCAGAGCACGTAGGATGAGTTTAGTATCACTGTGCACGGTTTCTGAGCATTCTTATCAATCACACCCTGGCAGATCTCATAAGCTACAGCAGCCAGAGAAGCAGAATAGCTATCATATGGTTCTGTATAGGCAGGACTAGAAACAGAGATTTTTGATTCTAATTTTTCCCTTATGAATTTTACTTCAGTTTTTCATGCAGAAAATTACGTCGAAAAAGACAATCTATTTAATTATAGATGTACTTAACCAGTACCTAATAGATACTTTTGCATAGACAGGACATTTCCACCCCAATCCTTAAATTACGTTAAATGTACAATTTGCTTCCAGTGCTTCAAAACCTGTTGACTATTGAGTGTCAAAAATGTGTCTTTCTCACTCATACAGATGGAGTTTTGCATTTGCTATCGTGTATTTAAAATTGTTCTTTCCCCCCAGTATCAGACAGGCTGCATAGATGGCTCTGAATGTACATAAGTTTGCCAGGAACTGGAGGTTTGGACGGTTGAACTTTCCTCCCAATCCATGTGGAGAGCAAATCCCATCTTCCCAATGGAAGGATCAGGCAGCAATTCCATAAGCACAAACTCACGAATACCCTGTGCAGAAGGAATCCACAGAGAGGGCTGTTTGGCTCTTGCTGCATTCTTAGCTGGTCAATCACAATAGCACCAAAGATTTCTTGCCAACTCTCACACGCTTCTCTGACACAGCTTCTTTCACATTCTTGCTCATTTTCCTCTTATCTGCTATCTAAAAAACCTTAAGGAAACTCGTAGAAGGGGAAAAAAACCCCCTCTATATTTATTTGAGTAACATTAAAGCAAGAGTGGAAAATGCCAAGTCTGGACTGCAGCATAAGCAAGGCAAGTGCCTATTTAAGGCTGCTGGGAAAGACTCAGCAGTTCTTCAGTTTAGTTCCCAGCTCTTTTATGGTGTCTCTCCCAAACTTACTGCGATTTACCTCTCTTTTTTCTAGCTCCTCTGAGTCCTCTTCCAGAATATCAGAGAATGAGAGGTCTAATTAAATGTGTATTTTAAACATATTTTCATACTTGTTCATTCATTTTTAATTATTATTCCAAGGAGCAGCTGAATTATCTTTGACTGCTTTCCATCTTATGATCACCCTATGCTTTATAGATTCTGTTACTTCGAGCCTGGCAGGAAAAGGCATCAGTTCAGAAGGTATCTTCTACTGAGTTGAGACTTTATTGCCTGTATTCAATTTCCAATTACATCAGAAAAAGCCCTTTGAAACCTGTATTGTAAACCTGATTTAACTTGGTATGAGGCCTCTTGGGAACCACCTCTGACATTCAGAGCTCTTCCTCCTGTCCCTTGCAAGTGCCAGCGGTCTTATCTCAGGTATTTGTCCACTTTGGTCATCCTGCTCCTCAGTCAGAGGTGGTAGAGAAAGCTCGGCCCAAGCCTGGTGTCTCACGTGCCTGTGGCAGGTCCACCGAGGTGCACTGCAGGATGATGGAGAGCTCCCGTACAATGATGATGACAGAAATGGTGGGCCCAGAAGGTGTGATCATCAGAGACTATAAGTTGTGCACACAAGTCATCCACGCATCTAGTCTTGCTCTTGGAATGATGCCTTCAGGGCATGATGCTGTAGAGGAGGGATATGAAGTGTGCAGAGTCTGGGCTGGCCAAGACATAGGCTCGTAATATAGATTATCTTGCAACCTTAATATATGCCTGTTTTCTTGCCAGCTCTGCAGAGTGCCAGAATTTAGCCCTAAACATTTAATGAAACCATTGTGACTTATAATCAGAAAAAGCAGAAAAGAAAATAGGAAAGCGTGGAGGGAAGAGGAAGAGAGACAATTGTACAAAAGGCATTTGATTAAAACAGCGATAATTACTGATATTGTTCTGCTCCGAGACAGGATCACACTTCAAAATAAAAAGTGGAAGATAATTTTGTTAATAATTTTAATCAGCTTCCTTTTCATGAAGGATCAGAGAACACTAATAGGCGGCTTTCTGAAAGACAGATGATTTTTAACACCATCAACTCAATAACTGAAACAAGAGACCTATTCTCTCCCTCATTCATCTGAAGTAACGGGTTCCTCCAGAAGAGGAACAATAGACAGAGATTGAAAGGCCTTGATTTGACCTAAATGAAAGATATTCTTCGCTAGCAGATGCTTCATCCTATAGTTTATTTATCCCTCTCTTCCCAGTGGGCTGTACAACCATGTTGTCCTGTTTGTTTTCAGTCTTTGTTTCTTTCGCTGATACCAGGTTGAAGCCTGGCTGGCTTAAGCAGTTCAGGGTATTCTCTGAGAGGAATTTGCTTGGGTTTCCTTGGCAACTGGAGCCACAGGAACCTCAGAAAGACACGTTTTTGAACAAGGTTTTTTGTTTTCCTTTTATCTGTTCTCATGTAGGCATCAGGGAGAGAGAAGCTGGTTAGGTTCAGACTAATCAGGTAACAGCAGTGAAAGGAACCGAGTAATATTTGGCTTATTTCTGAATTTGGCAAACAGTGCAAAGCTGCCACTGCTGTTAATGTCCCTGCTGTTTGCCTTCCAAGTATCAATAATCTTTATATCTAACAAGATCTGAAAAAAGAATAATTACGATGTGATCTGCATTATTTGATTTGTCTTTTCTATATGAACCAATGTCTTCTATTTTTGAAGGCTTCATGCCTTATATTAGTGGGCCTTTCTATGTAATTGCTTCCTGCCACTGTTTTCTTTTATTGAGAAAAGTCATGTAATGCCATTGCAGATGTGCTACCAGCTTGGAGTAAACATGGTGCTCTAAATCATGCGTAGTACAATAAATCACACGCCTGCCTTTATTTAAATGCTTTGCAAATCTTTGCATTTGTTTTTCTCTGGAGTGGGAGGAAACACAGTAGGAAGTAATGTTGTGAAATTCTGAAGAATTTCATTGTCAGTAGAGCTGCTTGAGAAATTACCCTTCTTCTCTTTCAGAATAATTCAGTATGAAAGGAAATATTTTGTTTAATTTTTTTTTTTTTGAAAAAGGATATCCATTGAAAACCTAAATGTTCACTTTTCTTGTTGAAAGTCCCAAAGTGAAAAACTTTTTCTTTTCTTTCACCTCATTTTTCCATGCAAACACCTTGGGGAAAAATCAACCAATGGTTGCTTCTATTCGTAAAAAAGTGTTCTCCCTCTCTGTCCCTACTGCTGCCACTCCAGTAATTTCTCCATTTTCTGCTACAGCAAATTTTGGAAAACAATGTTATTCTTGTTATTGAATGCAATGTGCAATACTAGCTGTTATTCTCCTCTTTCAACCATATGCATATTTATTTGTCAGGTTCCAACAGATAATCCTTCTTTTTGGGGGGGAAATTGTAAACTTTCTGAAACAATATCCTTTTGTGTAAACTTTCCATCACTGGTGTCAGCCAGAAGCTTTTGGTTGTTTTTTTGGTTTGTATGAAAAGCATGAGCAAAACTTTGTCCATCTTTCTAGAGGCTTTCAGAGTTTACAAGCAGAACAAAAATAAAATAATAAACCACCACAGCTTTTCCTTTAAATTCTCATCAGACCTATTTTATGTGACACTGAGGCAAAACTTTGGTTTTACAGAATGCAGTCTGTGCTATTCCAACTTGGAGTGCAAGGACCAGGAGACAAAATGCCTGTTCCTTCTTGTCTCCTCAGTGGAACCTGATTGTTTCCAGCTAGTTTGAATCCTTCAGTGTTTGAAGAGGCTTACTAGTATTATCTTATCATAAAATTGGAAACACTGGTGAATGAGTTAACTGACTCATGCCTCATGAAGCATCTGACCACCGAGTGTACTTGCAAGGACATCCTGCTTCCCGGCATCGTCACTCCTGCTATGGATATGGAGAGACGAGCTTCATGATTGTTAGGAGAGACTGCATCATGAATTTAGTGTGTGCTAATAATAGTCGGTGATTGCTGTTATGTAATTCTTATTTTTCTATCTATTTTTCTAGCAATCAGTTATCCAAACGCAAAAGAATTGTCATAATTTGTAGTCCTCAGACATAACTTAATTACAACTTGTTCAGCAGTAGAGATCACTTAGATGATGCCTAGGTGCATATATATAGCAAACGGTTTTATTACATTTCAGAGCCATGTCCTGGTAGTTTTTGCTGGGCTTAAAAAACTGTATTGCCTGAGGTTCAGAGCCTCATATATCCTATTAAGGACACTTGACTAAAGAGAATACTTCTCGCTGACACAGGGGCTTAACAGATTAATGAATTAGTCTGTAATACCTTCTCCTTCTAAGGGCCTGTTCAAGTTTTGCTGCTCTTACTTTGATTAGCACTATCTCCCCTGGTGCTGAGCCAGGCAATTCTGTATAGTGACTGTGCTGGCATTTCTTACCGCTGTGAGAGAAGCAGAAAAAAATCCTGCCCCATAAAGTTTGTATCGATCCAAAAGGAAAATTGTAAACATAGCCAAAAGATCTGTATTCTGAAAGGAAAAATAGGGTGGTTAATAGCGCGGAACAACTGATGCTGTACCCAGGCCATCTTTCTTCCTTTAAATATATAACATTGTTAGTGTAAGTTGTTGAATGTACTTTATATCAGCAATAGTCCTCTGAAAATCGGTGATTTTGTGGCATTATTGATATTATAAACCACAGTGGTCTGTGTTATTAACTGCCCTCTCTTTACCTCAGGTTGTTAATCAGAGAGCTAGTCATTAAGCGCTGGCAACACAAGGGTTCTCCAGGATTATTGCTAACGTTTCTGCTGCAGTCAGGAGGGTTTTTCTGGCTTAGCTCAGCAATGAAGAAGTCTGCAGCTGATCAAATGTGCTCTCTCATGCAAGTGTCACTGCAACTGACAGGAATTAATAAGAAAATAAAAATCTAATACAGAAAACATTATTTTAAACCCACTCTCCAATTCAATTCTAAATATTGGAGAGGAAAACAGGATTCTAGAGCACACAGCTCTGATTGTGACTGACCTACTCACAATTATAAATGGCAAGCTGGGAGATATCACATCCCATTCTGCCTCACTTGAATTGTCATCTTTAATTAAAGAGGTTCTATGTCACGGACGACATTTCTCAGAGAAATGTCTCTCGGAGTCTTGGGGAGGGGAGGGAGAGGAAGACTGGGAGCAGCGTTCTGGCTGGCTGTTTGCTGTTTTCCCCATACGGATTTAAGTGGTCAGTGTTGCAGCATTTAGAGACTGGCCCAAGAAATTCTCTTGGGCATTATCTGATCTGAGCTCCAAGGCCAGAGTTTTGTGAACGCTTTAAGTAGACTTCCACTTAGAAGGCAGCCTTTGCCTTGTCCTGTCACTCTGGAAGACATTCATTCTGGCCCTGAGAGCAGGATTTATTGAGAGATTGTGTGTATAGCTGCTTGGAGGTAATGTACTGTTATCCCCATTTTACAGATTTTACAGCATTCAATAAAATATTTGCAAGTCTGTAGTTCTGTTAAGCAACATTTCAGAAGCCTAAATTCAGTAGTGTTTTCAGGAAACCCTTTTTGATGTATAGAGACATTGCAAACGTCTTTGGCATATACAGTTTCAGGTAGAAATGCTATAATGAGTCTAAACCTGCTTTTGGCCATGTTGGGTAAGGTCCTTACCTTTACTGCACTGGTTGCTATTTGGAGCTCAGAAAATAAAAGTCTTTGTATTTTAGCTCTCTGTGGAGCTCACAGTTCAAGCATGCTTAGAACAAGCCTAACTTACTCAAGCTGGGTAAGGCGGCAGTGGTACCTGTTGTCACACACATGAATTAGTGATCAACATTGGTTCCTTGGAGCCTGATTGGCCCGAAGGGGCCAGGGCCTGCACCCTTCTGCCCTCAGTGTGGGTGAGGTAAAGTCCACTCCTCCTGTTGAACATGGGCCTACAGGAATGCAGGACGCATGAGCATTCACGAAACAAATAGTAGAGATATAAGGAAACCTCCCTATGAGCCCTCTCAATTCTGAATTCTTCTTTTCCTTTCCTGTAAAACAGAAAAAAAACCCCAATCAAAACTAAATCCCAGTTGTATCTGCATTGCATATGGAGGAATCCCTTCCATTTAATCAATGAGCACACGTCACTAAAGCTTTCTTTTAGAAATTGGTCAAGTCACCATCTGAAACAAGATGATGGAATACAGTTGTGGTCTCTGAAGTAACACACTCTACTATAAAGATCTTTGGCTCATTCCAGAAGCGATGTGACCGATGCCGTTGTAAGGCCATACATACACTTTACGTGCTTTGAGGAAGAGATGGCTGGATTTTAAGAGCATGGAGCCTTGGTCTGACTTTGCTTCAACTGAAGTCAAACAACACTTATACTTTGTGGTGCTGTTGGGTGGTATCTTGAGTCAGCAAAGGAGCACAAGGATGATTAAAAGATGGGAATGACTGTCATATGAGGAGAAGCTGAGAGAGCTGAGACTACACAGCACTGAGAAAAGAAAGCTCAGAGGGATCTTAGAAAAGTGTATGCCACCCACCTGATGGCGGTCAGAGATGGGGTAAATACGGAGCCAAGATCTTTGCAGTGGCGCTCAGTGACAGGACAAGAGGTGATAGAGGACAGCTGAGAACCCAAGAAATTCTATTTAAATGTGAGAAAAAACTTCTTGCTGTAAAGAAGGTTGAACACAGGCACAGATTGCCCAGAGAGACTATGGAGATATTCAGAAGCCGTATGGACATGGCCCATGAGCACCCCACTTAAGATGATGCTGCTTTGAGCAAGGATGTTGGACTAGGTGATCTCCAGAGGGGCTTGACAGCCTCAAAGATTCTATAATTATAGAATATAAAAAATGATTCTATGATATAAATTCTAATTTCCAATTATTTTACAAGAAATTGGATGCTGTATCACAATAAAGTATATGTAGATAGAATTTTTGTTTCCTGAAGATGACTCTCGATGTTTATGTATTCATAGATACTTTATTTGCAGTTACATTTTATTTAATTATACTCATACAGCTGCACTTATTTACACATGTCTAAACATATGAAAATGCAGCATAAAATTATTCTCAGCTAATAAAAAATTTCCCTAAAATTTTGATATCATTCTTTCACCAGCCTTTTAAAACCAGAATTTCAAATAAACAAAATGTTAAGTTCACCTGATAAGGAACAATTCTTTTATTCTTCATCCCCTTTTCTTCTCATCATCTTCATCTTCTTTCTTTATCTTAACTTTCATCTCTCACTTCCTTCCAGAGCTTTGACTTCTATGATCTTGACTGGGTTACTGCCTTGACCTACTTGTAGATCTTACAGAAGAACCGCCATTATCACAGACAATATCACAACAGGATTAGAGGAAAAAAAATCACAACTGGATTAGAGGAAAAAGTGAATGAACTTTTTTTTTTGTCTCAGGACTAAATAGTGACTGGGAACCAAACTAATGACTCTTCTGTTCAAAAGGCAAATCTTCAATCCTGGCACACATTTTGGGTGGGCAAAAGTGATCACCTTCTCACCCCTCTATGTGAAAAGAGCAACTGCATTGCAGAGCCAGGGTGAAATATGTCCCTGCCTGTGCTTGGTGTTCTGTTGCCGCCAGTCCCAGGGCTGTGTGGATCTCAGGCACTAGGTCTTCTTTTTAACTGGAAGCATGTACAGTTCGCTGGCAGTCTGTGCAGAGAAAGATTTTATAAGTTTGGGGGTTTTTCCCTGCTCTTCATTTCCCTTCCTTTTATAGGCAGGGGCAGTAAAGTCTTGAATAAACAGCTCAGAAAGAGACTGTAGGGTATTGATAATGAGGCTTTATTTTCTCCCTATTGTTAATCTTACCTGTTTTCACAGGGGTTTAGAACTCAAAAGATTTTTGCATCACAGCTGGATCGGTTTCCCACTGTACTACAGCAGTAGCTCAACACTTTTCCTCCTTTATTTCTAGATCAGGTGTTCTGATCAGATCACTCACCTGTTGTGGAGATAGCTAAATTTGTTATCTGTCTTATCTCAGACTGTTTCCCCTGCATTGCTGAATATAGTTCTCCAGGTTGTCATCATATTTCCTGTCTCCTGCCACCAGTATTGGAATGGTCTTTACTTCTCATCATTTTCAAATCCATCAGCTAGAAATAGAAGGTGTTGACAACGTTTTCACTTATCCTCTCAAAGAATATTAAATCTATTAATAAACTGATCTGTTTCAAAAGCATGCTGTTGGAAAACAAGCTATTACACATCTAGAACTTGGCTTTAACTTACTTTTCACCATTTTTTGGTAGTTAAGTCATTCTCTTAGTTAATAAAATAAAATAAAATTGGAAATCAAATAAATTACACTGGAGATAATGTCACTGCTGAAGATCTCATCTGTTCTCCAAAAGGATCGTTCAGTAAATGGAGACACTTTTCAGTTTTCTGTTTATTTTAGAAAATAACATCTACTGAAATTTCTAAAACATTGCAGAAAAGGATGCTTATTCACAAGCCAAAATATCAAACATCGGTAAACTTTGTTTCATATTCATGTTGTGAATCTTGAATATATTTCTGAAAAGCACTGTGGAAGTCAAGTACCTTGTCACTGTCTCTGTCTCAGTTTGTCTCTGATATTTATCTGCTTTTACTCCAGCACATTTGTGTTCATTCCATTCCTATAACGTCCAAGTTACGCATGTATCAAATATTTTGATGATCTGATTTCAGAAAACATTTAAACCCAAGCTTAGCCTCCTTAGTCAGTGGTAGTTTAAACATGTTCAAAAATTATGCGTCTCTGTAAGGGCATTTTAAAGCAGAATTTTGCTAATGAGCACTCTGGTGTTTGCTGCCTGCTACAGGTCTTACATGCTTCTCATTCTTCCAGACCAGGTCCATGCATATTCTTACACTCCCAGAACCAGTTCACCAAATAATTATTTTCTAAAACTTACTTCTGTTCCATCACAGTTTCTTACATACTCCTCAACTCCAAAATAATGAGATGTTTTCTGTAAATTGAAATACAGGCAAATTACTGTAACTTTTCTTTTTCCTCACTTTAATTATGTATGGTCTTAGATCGAACATGTTCAGAACAGGAAGATCTTTTTTATGTTCCTTTACCATTTCAATTTCTCAGAAAAGCAGCAGTGATTCCTTTCCCATTTTACCCAGTACTGTTGTTTTAAAACCACATGTATATATTATTTGCTATTTTCACAGATGGGCTAAAGTTATACAAGACTTAGAATATCTTTACGTTTTGATTTTTCCATTATGGACCACAGACTCACTAAATACTCGTAGCATCCAGCTGACTGACATAGAAGGTGGAATTTATATTACACGTATGTTTACATACACCTACAAACTGCTAAGATTAGGTTTTAAATTCCAGTGACTTTGTTAACTAGTTCTGCCTTTAATGGTAGTTTAAACAGTTAAATGTTAACATGAATCTGACATCTACTCTGGTGTGATACCATCACTGTCATTATTTTCTCTGTGGTCTAACAAAGAGTAGCAAAAGCATCTACCCAACCCAAACATGCCTTGAACCTAACCTTCAGCCCTCTGAGTACAACTTCTTGACTTTGCAATATCATGGCAGAACGTGGAACACACCACGTGAAAATACGCTCACCTTCACCTTTGGGTTAATTCAGGTGGCTAGTGTCAACAAGTTAAGGTCAGTTTTCTATTAGCACTAGTCATTTTTCTGGCCTGTTCTTGGGTTTTGTTGACAGTTTTCCCAGCTTACATCCTCTGTTGATTCTTTCCTCAGGCTTGTTTTGTAGTGATATTTCTTTCCCAGGTAGTGGCAGAGTTTCCAACTCTTCTGTTCGTCTTGATGTCCTGCTGTATCTGAGTGCTGTCTGCTACTAACAGGCCTTCTAGGAGATTGTCAATAAAGCACCAGTCTCCCTAGGTTTCTGCTGAAGTCAAGATAAAGCCCAAGGCTTAGGGCTTGCCTTCAGGAGCTTATTTCTCTGCTGATCACAAAGGAAGGCTACAGAGGTAGAGCAAATATACTTAGCTTCTGTGAAGACCCCTTTAGCCATTCCAAGAGAAGTAAACAATCTCTTCGTTTTGTACTTCTAATTTCCTTCATAAACCTCTGCTGTTCTTAAAATAACACAAATATTTTGTGAAATCCACACTCTACATCCAGTACTATCTTCTAGAAAGATTTCAGTGTGCTTCTGCCTGTGGACTGCACATGGTACAACTGAAAATTTAAGTTGTCATAGCCTGAGGTGCTCCTGTTTGGGTTCTACATGTCTGTAGGTCAATTCTAAAAGATCTGAATCTGTCATGATTCCTACAGAAGGTACCAGAGGCCCACATGACACCTAGATGTGCTTCTTAGTTTAGAATATAGAATGAAAATGGTCACAAAATAACACTTTCCTCTTGCTGTTTCCTGTGAAAGAAAACAGCCTGATGCATCTTCCTGTGAAATTACTGATCTTCAAATATAGAGATTCTACCATAAATGGGCTACCCTGTAAATCCTTCTCATTTTTAGATCTATCATGTCTCTCTTAGGAACAGGAAATCTGAGGGAAATTAGTGAGTAAGCTTCTGAAAGGGGGAAAGTAACGTTTATAACAAAACTTGTTTTCTTCTCTCACTCTCATGTTCTCATTGATTTCACTCACTCATACTCTCATATCCACATAATTAGAAGCACTAAGTGGTCTGGTCAGGATAATTTGTGACAGACAGTGAGCTCAAAAGACACCAGCTACCCAGTTACCTAGTTTCTTGGGTTCCTCTTGACCTAGGGTATTCTAGGGTATCCCCTTGGACACCTCTCCACCCTTAAGGTGTTCTGTTGCCTTTTAATTTAACTTATTCTATCTTCCACACTCTTACAGGATCATAGGATCACAGGAAAATTCAAGCTGGAAAGGCCCTCAGGAGGCCTCAAGCTCAATCTCCCACTCAAGCAGGGTCAGACCTGAGGTCAGACCAGGTTGCTGAGGACTTTGTCTAGTCAGGGTTTGAAATCCTCCTGGGGTGGAGTTACCACAACACCCCTGGGCAGCTTTCCTCCAGTGCCCAATTCTACCCATGGGGAAAAAGCCTTTCCTTATATCCAGACTGACCCTTTTTTATTTCAGTTCATGCCTGCTGTCTTACCCTCCAGCTGTTCATCACTGTTGAGTGTCTCTTGCCATCTTCTTGAAAATGTCCCTGTAGGCACTGCAGGTTGCTGTTCCAAAAGCCATCCCTCCAGGCTGTAACAGCTCACAACCTCAGCTTCTCCTCACAGGACAAGAACTCCCACCCTGAGTATCTTGGTGGCCCCTCACTGATGTCACTTCAGTTTGCCCATGTCTTAATCAAAATAGCATTTGGTTTTGCTCTCTAGTTTTAGGTACCTTCACGGCTGCCTAGATTCTTCTTCGAACAGCAGGGAT
>NW_010414503.1:13677-39216 GCF_000710305.1 Buceros rhinoceros silvestris
AGGAATGGCACAGATGAAGGGCTGTGACTTTGTGTCCTCCCTCTTCCTATCACTGCTCAGGTCTCCAGGTGGTAGCTCATTTGGGCTGTAGCTTCAGTGGAGTGCAGGCCTTCAAGTCTTCATGGAAATACCATGTTCCTCCAGGTTTATTGGTCTGATGTCACAGTCAAAGACTTGGATATCAACACGTGCCATTCAAACGGTTTCTTATGCTCCTTTCCCATATTCCCTTTTCCATATTTCCATTCCCCATATTTCCTTTCATACTTAACTAATATCAGTGTATGCATTTCCATCAGAGATCTCGAAGAGATGAACTCTAGGATCTATATGACCTGAGAAAAAAGTAATAAACAGGTCAATTTCTTAGATAGTACACAAAGTCTAGGGATGAGTAGACTTGTGTCTTTTTTGCTTGCATGAGGACTTGAATCACCTTTTTTTGTCTTGATGTTTGTAAAGAATTTTGGTTTTGGAAATAATGCATGTCTGCCATCTAACTTGTGACTGACCTGTCCACTGAATGCGGAAGATGATGTAATTGAACTAGACTCATGGCATTGATGAGACTGCAGGAAGGATGAGATACAACAAAACATTGATAATTTGATAGCTGCTGATCCACTATTACATAACAAAAGGCATACCCTTTAGGTCAATCTTTTGAAAGAAAGGAGAAGATTGGCATCTTAATGGTAACTCCAAACTTCTCTGCTTACAAGATTTTTCTACGTAGCTTGTATTATTCATTAAGTTACTCTCTGACTTCTTAACCATAAGTGAAAAAGCAATTAATCAATAATATTCACTTTATAAATTTAATCATATGGATAGACAGAATAGCTTTAATTTAGTAATAACTTTATCTTTGATTATTATTCTTTCTCATATTAAGCCTGGATTAGGCCGAAACAATCAGAAAGCCTGAACTCACGAGACATCAGTTCCTGTCTGGCTGATCTGAATAGTTTAGATAATTTTCATAAACTTGGAATATTTATCCAAAACGAACTTTTAATCCATTTCAGTTTTATTTTGTGTTATTGAGTGTCATCTTCCCAATTCTGAGACTCTTTTTGATGTTCATGATAAAGTGTATTTTCCTGATGGAAATATCAGGAAATTTTCATTCTGTTTTCAGTCAGAGATAAACAGGAATCAGCTCTCTTGTTCTCAACATTTCTGAATTTTGAGGAAACTTAGATCAGAGTTGAAATCTGGAACCCTCTCTTTTTTGGAAACTGTGTTAATCCTGGATGAATTTCACTGTGTAAATGATACACCCTTGCTTTTCAAAGTGATGATTGACAGTGTGATTCCTATCAGTAGAAGTAAGCCAGATTTTGGTGTATCCCTCTGAAAAATAGAGCTTGATTTATTTTGAAAATACTTCATATTAAAATGTTGATTATGAAGTCATCACTTGGAGAGAGCTGCTAAGTAGGTAGTGCCATATCTGAATTAATTACAAGAGTTTCTAAAGGAGCTGAAGTGGGTGAAATGCAGTGAGCATTTTCTCATTAACACCCCTAGACTTTCTGATAAGATAAAGATTCCTTTTCACCATACTTAACAACAGATAAATAGTAACAGTGGAAGTAATACAGGTAAAATTCCTTCTGTAAATTCTTTGTAACTATATGACTAAAGAGTTGAGTTAACTTTGAAGAGGTCAGTCAGAAGCTGGAAATCAAGGTAAGACGCAGGAAGCAAAGATGTTTTCCAGTTCAGTGTAAAAACATACACTTATTATTTCCACAGAATTCTACTGAATTTGGCCACTGGTATACACAAGATTGCCCTTCACTTTTGTCTATAAACTTTCCCTATTATGAAAAAGGAGGATAAACCTGGATCTGGGCTATGCTTCTGCAGCACACATGTAGACACTGATATAAAGAACAGTCAGAAGAAATGATTTTCAGGAATATTAGGAATTAGGTAATGTATTTTTGAATGCTATCTACTGGCATTCAAGTTATTGTCTGACTGTTCATATATGTGAGCTCTAAAGTACTCTTGTAACCTTAAACAGATCTGCAGAAAAGACTCATACCCTACACATCATGTCTCTCTTTGAAATTGTAAGGAAAAGTGATGATTACAGAATAGCTCTAACAGCTGTACCTGTTTCATGTTGACCCAAAGTCTGGGGTTTGGGGTTTTTTTTAATTTTATGGTTGTATTGACCTGGCCAAATTAAGGGTTACACAAATTATATAAACCTCATGTTTCCTTTAACAAACCAGAGTAAGAGGTGAGAAAATTTTTCTATCTTCTGCCCAAAACTGTTTTTAAACCTGTGGAATTCCATTGTAACTGAAGATATTGCCTGTAAAGTTTTCAGCATCGTTCCTTTCATATCAAAAGAATGGAAGATAGATGGTGTCCCTCAGACAAGGAGGTAATTTTGGGGCACAAACTCATTAATATAGTAAAAAAAGCTTTAAACTTTTTTCAAAAGCTCACAGGGCAAAAGTCCATAGGCAAATTAAAACACAAACAGCAGCAGAACCAATTATTGATCTAGTTGTGCAGATGGAATCTGAAGACGAGCAGAAATCAGACGTACTGCTGAAGAGTGAAGAGTGAAAATAACAGGGCAATCTGCTAAGAGCCTGTGCACAAGGCGTAAGAATTCAGTGGCTTGAAGATTGAAACAATGACATAAAGAGAGTGGCGGATGATGAAACACAACACCAAACTGGAATGCTGCTTGGAGAAGAGTGCAGCTTATATAAAAGCAAGTGAGAGCAAAAAAGGAATAGATGCTGCTATATACGTCAAAGATAGTAATGGACGTTGAATTGTATGGTCATTTAAGGTTTTTCCAGCAATGCTGTTTTCTGGGTTTTGTGCTTCTATAAGTCCACTCGAGCCATTAGGATTTGTTGCAAGAATAAAATTCATATGTTTGTTTAACAACTTCATACGTATTTTAATGCTTATTTTAATACTTATATTTAACTAATACTTAATACTTTTTTTTTTAAATTGTGGAAAATTTCTGCAAATAATCCTATCACCCCTGAGATAAACAACAGAGCTGTTTTGGTTTGATCCAGTAGAGGGCAATGACACCTATACACAATAGCTATTTCAGTACACCATGAATAAACACCCTCAAAGTTGTAGTGAGAATAATCACACCTCCCCCCTTTTAACCTCTCAGACATCAGGTTAATCAGGCAGAGCTCCAGTTCATACATAACATCCCAAGGGAACACATTACCGTATATTTTTCCTTTTTGATGCACAGCTGCAGTATTAAGTTAGGCATGATTTACATATATGATGCGATAATTAGGCCTAGGAGCCAGGATGAACCCATATACTGTGGATAACTGGTTTAGCTTGAATAAGATAAGCTTGAAGATATTACATGAATAAAATCTTTATGACTGAAAATATGATAAATATTGCATATTGCTGGAAATGTTACCCTGTGGCTGCACTGGCGGCAGCCTCAAACATCTAATTCTCTCCAGTGAAGGTTTATTCTGTTTCTATGTGTATGTATTATTATTATTTACCATTTATTTAGCATGGTCTGCCTCCTAAGGAATTCACCATTTAAATTAGTCACAGATGACTGTTAGGTAGGAAGTATTTGAAGGAAGACAGATAGAAAGGATTTGTCTAGGAAGGTCATAAACTCTGCATTTTGGAAACATGTCCTTTAATATTTCAAAACCTCCACTCGTATTCATTCATATCTAGCCTCTCCTATTCTCTGTTGGCTAGGTGCATTCTCTATACACTACCATTACTTATAATTTTTAAGTCAATAAACAAGACACCCCCTGAATTTAAGGTACATTTTATAATTAAAGCCATAGGGCTTCACTTTGTCTTTCCTTGCTGTGTTAAATTGAAGGTACATTACAAGCTTATCAGAGTAGATCCTTCTCTTGCCAGACACTTACAGAACAGCATCCTCTGTCACACCTTGAAGTCAGTCGTTAGGGTAGTTTATGTAATTTATATTACTTGAAACTGTAATGATGTTATCAAGAGATTCTCAAAGTTGTGGAATTATGTACTGAGTGTCTTGTTTACGTATGTTATACATTGATTATTATTCAAGGACTGTGTTAAGAAGCTTGTACTGCATTCCAGTTCAATGACTGGACAAATAAGCCTGGGAGGTCTCATTATTCACTGAACACTGTTGATCAGTGTGCTTAACTCTGTGAAGAAATGGAAAAAGGACAAGGTACATGATCTGAAGAATTTGCAACCTACGGTTAGTCGGGTATGGTGATCAGATGGGACAAGGGATTAGACAGATGGATATGTGGGAAACTGCAGAGGGGTTGTCCAGAATCTGATCATGTGATGACTCGTTCTAGTCATGTGCATGCATTGACTCTTCTTGGTAAATAAAAGTTTGCAACTGGGAGGGATCTTCTGATGTTTCCTCTGAAATGGGTTTTGGTGAAGGATTTAAAGCAAGTCAGATCCTGAGAGGATAGAATTAACAGTGGAGGGCGGAGGTGAAAGAAATCTGGGCAAGTGGTAGTTAATAGGATATCAAGACTGGCATAATTTGCAAAGTAGAAGGGAAAATGGAAAGGTAATACAAACAAAAGAAATACAAAGAAAAGAAATAGTCTATGGATTTGCCTAAGATCCATTCTCAGATTATCATTGGTACTGGGACAAACACGTCTCTCCTCTTCCCCACAGAGTTTGAATCCAAACCTTTATCTGAAAACTGAGAAAAAGAAGAGGCATATGGATGGGTTTTAGCTGAGGTTACCTCAGTAAAGAATGATTTGCCATACTTAATAAATCATTCCGTATTATTATCTGTGTGATAATGTTAATGTTATTCAAGGAACTTGGGACTTTGTGTTGTTGGTGTTTTATTTTAGTTGTTTTTCTACTGTGAGTACGTAGAAGTAATTTCTGATCAGCCTTTGGAAGGCTGAAGATTCCTGTGAAACTCAGTTTCTAGAGTAGTCTGCTCTTGTTTGAAATGGGTAATATGTACTTTAGTGTTTAAAATAGAAATGAGTCAAGCAAATCATATGTTTGCTATTTACAGAAACTTTTTTAAAGGTTTAGGGTTTTTTTTCTTCTGTCTAAAGTTATATTAGAAAGAATTTCCACACAGCTACTGAAAATCTGAACAAAATCTGTGACTTCTCATCTAAATTTATCATGATTTTTTACCATTTCATAGAAGTGCAGACATATTTTTAACAATGAAAACGAAGCTATGGCTTGGGATTTAAAGCACCTCAGAAATTAATAGATTATTTATGACTTCAGGATAGTTTGAGTGTACCTATATGGTTATTCAAAACCCAACAATTGGGAAAAGGTCTAATACTCCACAACATAACTGTGATTCATAATTTAGAGGATGATAGATTCTTGACTACCGAGTGCTCCAGCCCGGATGCAAACAGGCTGGCTTTTGTGTCATGCTGAATATCACACACAGGGACAAGTTAGTCATGTCTAGATATGCAAAATTATGGCAAGTGAGACGCACTCCATTTTCTCTAAATGAGATGTTGCTCTTTAGATTTCAGCATAGTGTCCTGCCAATAAACCAAGCCTGGCTGGCTGTGATTTAAGTAGTGACATACTGAAAACCTTGTGGGCTTGTGATAATGACAACATTGGCTTTTTGGCACACTGGGTTTGCTTTTGTTCTTATTTTAGCGTGCATTTTTTATGTCATGACTGTGCATATTTCTTTTTGAAGTAGGTGTGGAGCAGCTCTAAGTGTCTTAACATGCTGAGATAAAGAAACATGTTCCAGAAATGTTATTTTGAGTCATGGTTCTCACATTTTGAGAATGAAAATGAGTTAATTGGTGCCTGCAATTTCCTTCATTTTATTTAGACTTGTAGAGTTTGTGATAACAGAAATGTTTGCTTCATTTTGGGTGGATGAGGCTTTACATTTTCTTAATACTGTCATGTTGTTCTATCAATCCAAATACTGCATGGGACATATTGACTAAATTTATAATTTCTGATCTATCTTTAGATTTTCACAGATTATGGTACAAGATTAATGCCGCGGAGCAAAAGGGGTACAGTCTGTCTTAGCTCAGTTTATACCTTTTCATGTTTCTTCTGGGAAATATCCCTATTGTCTCAAGTGTCATCCTATATGCCTTCCAGTTTTGGAAACTCCATTTTCTTTGTTTTGCTGTTCCAAAGGCATGGCTCAGATTTCTAAGTATTGCAAGACAAATATTGAATTCAGATTTTTCTAAGTAAAACCCCCTTAAAACGTATTTATTTGTATGTTTAAATAAACACATATTTTGTTAATCATCTGTTTTTTTGGTTTTTATTTGCAAAATTTGTACAACTGAACCTTCATGTAAAAAGCCAAAGTATGTGATTGTTTTTAAAATTATTTGGTTTTTATAAATCTATAAAACTTTTTGTTATAAACTTTATTAACAAAAGCAGTAGTTAACAGATACAAAAATAAGCAAGTTACATAACCATGGCAGGCTCCTGCAGTCTTTAGCTTTTCCCCGCAAATGACATACACAACATTCTTGGCCGGAGCTTTATTCAAAACACATTTCAAAGACACAACTGTAAAACATTAGATCCTTCCAAAGAGCAAATTGACTAATAGGAAGAAAGAAGACAGACCTGCTATGCAGGGCAAAAGAAGTCTCCACCTAACCCAAATTCTAGTTTCCAAGAAAGCTACCAGCTACATAAGTCAGGAAGAGACAACTCTTCTCTTAAATTCACTTACTAACTTGGGATAACCACAACTGGCTTTACACAGTTTGTAATCTCCCTGTTGATATCCCTCGTTTTATTTATTGCGTTCGTGTCTCTGATGAGTGTCTTCCCAAGATAGGACATAAGAGAAGATTATAGTCCACCTACATTTTGGCTCCTGAATAAAGACATGGCTATTTTCTGGTCTAAAGATCATGTTCACACCCAGGAATATCGGCAAACTAATGTCCTAGCACGAGGCAGGTTATCACAATCTTGGGTTTCAATGCTTTCAAGTTTACTTTACATCTGAGGTGAAATATCTTTGGACACATATTCACACAAAGCTGAAAGAGCCTGTATAATAATTCCTAATTCTTCCTTTTTTCTACCTGTTAATGATGAGTGATAACTTTTGGTATAGCTTGTTATCTTTTAAAACTTACTTGACAGAGCTAAAAAAAAAACGGTATTGAGGGAAGGGAGAAGAACTCAGCTGAACAGAATGCTGAATCTTCTCTAATTCTCTCAAATATTTCAGACCTTTCATTTGAACTTAATTAGTTTTCTGCATTTTTAATTACAGTGTGGTCTTGCTAGAGTTCATAAGCATTATCCGGACAGATCAATTTTGGGTAGGAAGATTTTCAAGTAAGGCCTGGATATTAAAGTGAGATTGGTGTCTTGGTCAATAATAATAATCTCTTTAAGTGGGTATTGAATTTCTGCCACAGGAAAGCAATTAGGGGAATATGGTGCTGCCATCTTTGTACTTATATACATTTACATCTGCAGGATCACTAACAGCAAAAGTTGTTATGTACTGTACTCAGTTCTGGTGGACTTTTAGCTGTGTAACTGCATTTGATTTAATTAAATTCATATGGAAATTTTGGTCAAATCTAGTTGGTAATTTTTTCCCCTCCCATAACGCATTAATAAACACTTTTGGTTTTACAAAACCTCTGGGTTTAAAATTAAGCAGAAGATGGAAGAAAAGTCGAAGAAACTCCATTTATATGATAAATGCTGTAGAATCATTGGGGTATTCTGTATAATAACAGAAGAGTCTGACCTTTGCCTGCTCAGCTACATTCTTTCTTTTGACACGTTAGCAGTCACCTAACACTGATATACATAGTGATGCAAATTTTCAATGGACCACAAGAATAAAAGCCACCTTATGATTGCTCTGTTATTCCAGTGATTGTGTCTACTCACATGGAGACAATTAATAACAGTAGGCCATGTGGAACACCATGCTGGGAAGATGCGTTAATGGAAAATTTCATAAGCCTTAAGTTTTTTGTTTGTTTATTTTTGGGGTGGGATAGAAGAAGACAGGAAACAAGGGGATATTGTGAAGACAGAGGGTTTTCTATAAAATCAAATGTTTTAAGTATCTTTGAATCCTATCAGACAAAGATGTAGGACCTAAGCCTGATAGCAACTACTCATAAATTAAAATAAACACCTTTTGGGGTTGTTTCTGTCAGATGAAAAGCATTATTTTTTAAAAAGTTTTGGTTGTCGTGGTGAGATTGTATAAATGCAATACGTCTCCGATACATATTGGAAGTTCTTCTCAAATTTAATACTGTGTTAAACACATGTTTAGATGTGAACAGTAGCTTTGGCCTATCTCAATGTGTATGATTTAATTCCCACAACCAAAATTTTTTAACTCCAGTTATAAATAATAAGCATAATCTGGCTAGTCTCTTTTTCTCCGTTGTGTGCTGTTAAATGCTGAGATTAAGGAGGAAGATTAAGGTCAACTCACATCCCCTAGGATCATACTGAGGCAGTACCATTCTTTTTTCGCTTTTACAGAGACAAGTTCTATTTGCAGAAATAATGAGAGAATGAGATTAAAGACATAACAGAAAGGAACAATGCAAGTAATTTACTTCAGCTGTTATCAATAATTTAACCACTTTTCCTAGCTGCAGTGGGCACTGAGGTAGTCCACAGTTCACAATAGCTCTTTCCTGATTGTAAATTACATTAGATCGGAAAGAACCTCCAATCTTCTGTGTTTCATTTCTTTTTCACTTTCTTACAGAAGTTGTTTCCCAGCATTTTCCTAAACACAGAAATAATCACTGATTTGGAGAAGCGGGAAAAAAGTAGCACCCATTTGAGAAGTGCATTTGAAAATATTGCATCATATATGGCAAACTTGTTGATAAAGCAAACATAAATAAGTATGAGACTCTGACTTACTGACGTTACCTCATTTAAGATGAAGTATAATTGGTATTCACAGATGAAACAAAAATATTCATCCACCTAGTAATGAGCAAATTAACAAAACACCTACTGAGATGTCGTAAAAAAGACATGAAACGTAAAAAGAACTAATTACTATTTGATTTGGAATAGAAATCTCCATTCATGCTAAGCTGTGTTGCTGACTCTCGTGTAGATCACGAAGGACAGTACAGAGCAAGTGTCTGGTTATGAAACACCATGGCCTCCTTGATGACTTTGACAGCAGCAGTCCTTCAGTGAACAAGGAAAAGTAGTCTGAAGAGTGCCTGCATGTCTCCATGTTCGTCGGTGAACATCTCAGTTTCTTTCAAGGTTCTTTTACATCGTATTCATCAGCATAGCATCTGATCTTCTTCCAGTAGCGCATTAGGCAGTATGACAAATATCTGTCACATTTTAGTACCCTCTTCCTCTCTCCAGGGGAGAAAGGCTAAATGAATATAGATGCACAGGGATAAATTCAGACCTGCTGTAAGTAATTGCAATTCCATTGATGTCAGTAGACTTGCACCCTACTACTTTTGATCAGAGAACAGAGAATCACATTGTTCTTTGTAAAATAAAAATAAACAGTATGCGAAGATGTTTCCAAACATTTCAATAATATTATCTAGGACAGATTCTGCCCCCAGTTAAAGCTGTACAAATTCATCTGAGTTAATGACATTGCACAGCTGTAAATGGAATCAGCCCTTATATATATACACATACAGATTACAAATGTCTGTGATTATTAGATAAACATCTCTAGATGTACAGAGATCAACATGAAAAACTGCAAGTTTGGCCTTCTGTCTTATTACAAATAGGCCACTGGGCTGAAACGCCTTTGGGTAAACTCTCTTTTGCATTTTTTTGTGTACTCTCTACATTGTTGCTTTTTGAACCATATGTGGTCCATAAACACAGTTTGAGGATTACTGAGTTAGGATATAACTTTGATTCGTTTCCCATCTGGATGTGTTGGAGCTTCTTTCAGAGTGAATGATATGTGAGTGGTTCATATCGTATGAAATTGCCAAAGATACCGGTATTTCTTTCTAATTTGTCCAGGAAACAACAGATTGAAAATACGGATAATCTTAAATTAACAATAATTCTTTGGAGCTTTAAGATACATATAGAAGCAAACCTGTATAAGTTACTGTAAAGTAAGTCTGTGGGATTTCACTGGTGTATGACTGGAGGATTCCAGAAAATGGTAGGTGTGATGATGGCTTACTTTGTTAAGATAAAGAAAAGTGACAGTGGTTTTCATCACCCTTATGTAAGTTTTCAACTGAACTGACTGATGTACTGCATTAGATGTATTTTATAAATAAGATTTTTACTTCAAGTGTAGTGTAGTCAGTTAAGTAGGACTTTAAGATTTAGAAATATCCTTCTTAGGAGTAGTCATTGATGAAAGAGCAGCATAGGCACTTGAGTTTATCTCTAATTTTTAAAAACGTGTATAAATTCTGATTTTGTCTAATTGTCTAAGAAATAAGAGCAGGCAGTTTCTTTTCTCCATTTCTCTTTTTCCTCTTAGAGTCATACACAATTCCTTCATCATACCATATTCTGCCTTTTTATCATGACCAGTCACTGCTGGCAGACCTGAATATTCATTGCTGGCCTTGCAGCCAGTTGGAGCTGCCACCACCTGAAGCATCTCTCTGCCATGGAACTTGCTGCCCTGAGCAGTCGCTCACTCCAGCAGATGATGAAGCTTCCCAGCATTTCTGCATATGCGGAAGACTTCTTGATACAATCCTGGCTGTTGATGAGAGCTCTGTTTGTGTTTGGGCCAAAACATACTTGAAAAATGCTATTAGCACTTTATATTATGGAGTCAAAATATTTTGAACAGAGCTTCTCATCCCTTAAATGCAAATGTGTGTTGTTTTTATGTTCCATTTCTGTATTACGGCAAGGCCCAACCATATTATGCTCTTTCCGTTGTCTCCCCAGATTTCAGGAACTCAAGAGGTCTGGAGAGTTGTGCTCGCACAGGTACTGAACGATGTGGGTTTAGTGTGGGTAGGCCTAGCCACAGATCTAATTCAATTTTCACTGCAGTAAGTGAAAATTTTTATAATTTTGAAGGCCTTTGGTTAACGAATAGCACTAATTTAACTAGATGCAACTGGAACACGGAAAATAGTCTATTCTAACACTTTCGACACAAAGAATTCATAAGCTCCAAGCTCCATTCCTGAGGATGACTTAATTGATGGAAATTCAAAAGATTTCTATGGAGGCCTTTTGCAAGAAAAGAACATTTTTTTTTTTCTCCCAGAGGAATGCTACATGAAAAATATTTTTATGTTAGAGAAGAACAACACCAATGTCATCAATATGATTGCTGCCTTTTGCATCTTGACTCTGGCTGACTTGCAAGTTACAAGTTCCTGAATCAAAGATCTTGAGGTTATCTTTTCATGATTAATGATACCGTGTTTTCTAGAGACAGAATTTGTCACATTCTGTCTTCACTAATAGGCTTAGCTGTTTGAAGACAGGTTTTTTTGCCTGATGTGTTTTTAGTTACCTACTATGGAGGAATTCTTGAATCCTGTGTTGACCTGTTATTGATCATAGGGGGTGGTCCTTTCTCTGGATTTTGGCTCCCGTCCTCTTAGCTGGGAGCAAGTCTTAATAAAACTGAAACAATAAATATCTTATATCTACATAACACTTGAATCCAAAAACAGTTTAAAAAGCAAGGATGAATTCATTTACCACTGAAATGCCAGCCACCTCTGGGGTGGAACACATGGTTCTTATTTTCACAGAGCTAAGCAGCTGTTTAACAGTACAAAACAACAGTACATTATAGTTTCAGTCGTGAAATGAAGAATAATCCTGTATCCAATTGAAATGTAAGATTAAACTTAGATGGGGGGAAAATAATTACCCAAATTGGTAAAATGATGAGAACACAAAGACTAACCCCGCTATTCTGGCACAGTGGGCCACCAGAACAAGACTGACTGTGGTAAGGAACATAATTTTTCATTACATCTAAGAGCTGTTATCTTCAGTTAGATTGTATTTCTTTTTCTTAGCAAAGTGATTTCTTGTTAAAAAATGTCTGTCCATCAATATCCAGCCTTTCTGTGGAACGTACATGCTGTTTAGAGCAGAACGACTTTCTGGATTCTGCTGTGGAATTTCTGATCAAAAAGAGATCGAGCCAAAACGACTAGTAACCTGACTGTTATGCACATCTCCCAGGATGTGGGAGAATGGAGTTGAAGTCCCTGTTTCGATTACTTCACAGCGTAGGCTTGGACCTGGGTTTCTAAGTCCCAGAGGAAGATTCTAAATTACTGGACTTGCAGCTATTCCAATCATGATTTCTTCTCGTTTTCCCATGGAAAAAATACAAAAAAATTGAAAGGTCTTGGGTTTGGCTCAGTGTAGAATGTGAATTTTGCAATTTCAAAAACTTTCCTGGAACAGGAAAGTTATTTTCCACCAAGTTTACCTCCCGCTGCAATGTATTTCTTTGCAATAGGATGAAAAGTTACTAAATTTACTGCAGCATTATCTTAAAGGGAACACAATCGCTCTGCAGGATTCATACGGGCTTATGTTATACTCCAGTCTTTCTATACATTCATCTATGCAGTCCATACATTCAGGTAGGTCATCTGAAAATCTGATCTGGAAATCAGAAAGTTTCTAGCAATTGCAGCAATCAACTTCTAAAATACACATCCAATGAAAATACCATAATCACCCACCTACCTGTTTTTAAGGTGGAGTTAATATTCCCATAAAAGGGGCTATTTATAATAGCCACTAGGTGGACACTACAAGATACGTGATCCTTTTTATCCCCATTCCTTCAAGAACTAAATAGTGTGATGATGCCTGGCAGAAAGACCTCACATTCTTCTTTTCTGTACAGATGAAGGAGTCAGAAGACATTTTTGAAGTTAAGGATGAGCTACCACTTGCTCTTGTTTTTGGCAATTACTTCCAATAACTTTTACATTCTGAGAGATGCCACTCCTAACACTAGTAACATCCAAAATCTTTTGTTTTTCAGGCAACTGAAAAATAGATTTAAGACTGTTTATCTGTTTAAAATACTTCCAGGTCAGATGGCGACAAAATTCTAACACTAATGTTGGATTAGATTCAGTGGTTATTCTTCTGTTCTGTTACCAGTGTATTGAATCTTCAGGTCGAATGAGGTCTACTGATACCTGCAAATTTGTAATATTTATTAATCTGTCAAATTAATTAGATTTCTGTCATATTATGAAACAGGTGACACACAATTTTAAATTCAGCAATATGATTACTGCCTGGTATATGATCACTAAAGGTGTTGAGCCCAGGGATTGTGAAGTCAATGGACACATTTCACTAAGATGTGGACGAGCTCAAAATATTTGTGTAACCCCATTGGCAAGGAAAAATAGCATTGAAGAAACTTGAGTCTAAAGATTCCTCAAGTCCCTTGTTCTTTTAAGGCCAACTTTTATGAAAGTCAATGGGAGGCTAGTTTCCAACAAAATTAATGACTGCATATTAATGGTTATTCAGACAATTGAATCGTTTGGTCTTTGAGGAAGACACTAACCCTTTCTATTGTATTATGACCACAGGAAGGGCAGCAATGTTATTCAGCAAGGTAGGAATAATGATCTGGGGAAAAAAACAAAGACAACCTCCAGTAACAAGAAAAATGAATTATCACAATTAATAGTCAAAGAACAACAATAAAGAAATGACAGCATACAGTGCTCCTCAGCATAAACTTATTTCTAGTCTGATGGGCTAGATGCAGAGGCCTTTATAATTAAATCAAGTTAAATCGCAGTCATTGTGTATATACTCACACGTATATCTTAATGTAATACATATAAAAAGTCCATACCAACAGAAAAATATATTAGATGTTCTTGTTAAGAATAAACAAACATTGCCTTGTTTGGCAGAATTTTCAAATGCATATTGCTTCCTTTATTTATTTTTTTATTACAATAAAAATGTGTTTTGTATTAAATCTATTGTTATAAAGAAATTAAGCCCTGAAATCTGCCAGCACGACTTTTTTTCCATAAAGTGGAAAAAAAAGCCCTCCTGTTTTAGATACTTGAAAACATTAGAAATCTGAAAATGAGAAGACCAGCCTCTGCATAGCAAATTACTCCATAAAAATAAAAAGAATTCTTCTGTGTGAACTCAAATGGTTTGAAAGCAGAACATAACAGACGAGGATCGCGTGCATGGTCATAAAGGAAAACAGAGGGTTTAAGTCAGTCTTTATAGATGTATCATCAGAGTTATTCAGGAAGAAAAATAATAAAAAATAAATAAGTAGGAGGCTATTTCTTAGAGATTTGGGTTTGATTCTCCCTCTGCTGGGGCAAAGATTGTTTGCTTGAGCCTGTGATTTTAAAGAAAATTCCAAGAAAATCCTTGCAAAAACTCTTTTCCTTAATCTGCTCTTTAGCTTTGAACAATGGGGACAAAATTTTATGGCCTTACATCTGTATTAAGGGGCATAACTTTCAAGGCCTGAGCTTCCAAACTTTGCTACTCAAAATGTTTACTTCTTCCTTTCATCTTCTTCTATGGTTTAACCTACACTTCTAATTACATCTTATTATTCCCCTGTGTCCATCTACATTTTGTCATTCTTATTAATTCTGTATAGTATGTTATACATAACTCAGTGATACCAAGTTGTGCTTAGATGCTACTCTGCAAGGTACCTTACAAATACCCAATAAAAGACAATCCTTGCTCCAGAGAGCAAAACATTGAAAGAGACAGAAGATTGAGAGGAAAAATGCAAACCTACACGTTGTCCTGTCTAAGATCTCAGGGTCGGCCAGTGGAAAAATCAGAAATAACATCGTATCTCTGAGACCCTGAACTCCGCCTCCTCCATCGTTGCCTGATTTCTCCTTCCTCCCTCAGGACTTTTTCAGAGGCCACTGTCTCTGAACACTCAGCACATGCAGAGAAGAACATGCAGATATAATGATCCAGACCACTTGTCAGAGAAAAAATGGTCTAAGTGTTCAGAGGAAAGAAAAGATACTGAGCAAACACAGAGAGATAGTCAGTGTCTTGGCTGATATTATAAGGGAACAGGGTTGACATAATTTATTTGGACTTTAGCAAAACATCTGACAAAATGCTTCTAGGGAAGCTGATCATGCGTGATGACATCAGTATCAGATAGGTGAAAAGGATTAATAATGAGCTGTGTGGCAACATACAGCTAGTGTAAATCTATGTGAAAGAGAGGTTTCTGGCGGAAGGGAAAAAATGAAGGGTCTTCATGATTTGGTGTTGGGAACAGTTCTGTTCCGGATTTAAGCATAGATTTAGTGCTTCTGTGCTCTTCTTGGCTGTTAACTGAATCACTGTAGTGTCTTGCTTAATCATTATACAGCTATGCACAAGTTTAAGTGAAACTGTCAACCTTCCAATGGAAATTGGGGGAAAAAATTTAAAAAGAAAAAGCAATGAAACCATATTTCAGGTAGAATTTTTGAAAATTTTAGATTACTGATTCCAGGTTTCCTCAGCATTCATCTTCCTGTGGGTTCACATTAGCTCCAAACATTATTTTTGACAGTATTGTAGCTCACTGTGACAGTCCTGGCCTGTCACATGGCCTTTTCATGTGAGTTCTGATTTTAAATCTGTTTTGTTCTGTTTTGAAATGGCTGGAGGTACCATTCAGTGGAAGGATTACAATTTTTTTTTTTTTTTTTTTTTATGTATTTCAAAAGATCGTGGCCAGGTTACTACCAAAATCTGGGTATTCCTGTTGTAATTGTCTTTGGACGATACTGGTATAAAAGCCAAAATGTAAAAGACCTGTGGTTGCTTAAGATTGCGCATCCCAAATTTTGTCTTCAGACTAGGATAGGTAGTAAGCCACCATAGTCAAGCTACCACCCATGCCTGAGGCAGTACATTGTGAAGTGATATTGGCAATCATTGTACATTATTCTTCTTGGTTAGTAACTTCAAAAGTTGTCTGCTTTCAGCTGATTGTCCTCTCATAGCTGAAAGAAGTCTTTGACTTGAGTCTGAAATGATGCTTGTGTCCACAGCTCTTAATCTATTGCAAAATGTTTTACCTAAGTCCACACTGCAGCTATGCAAATACTGGCTTGGAGTTTGTACTGTCACACTGGACCATGCTACAAAACGAACATCAGCTGGTTCTTGTGGCTGAGGAAATATAGAGATACAGACAAGGACCTATTAAGAGTTGTCTTCCCACATAAGGTAAAAGAAGGGACTTTTGGAATCTGATGATTAGGCTGATGATTAGGTGGAGGAAGGAGAAACCTTTGAGCTGAGCTTAGATGAATGACTTTCAAGGAAGGAAGCATCAGTGGTAGGGAACAGAGCTTATGGGATGCAGATTTAACCAAACCACATGAAGCCACCTCCAGCATATCCTTGTAGATCTGATTATGGGGTAGCACAAAGATGGCATAAATGCAAATTTTCCTTTTCTTATGGGCAGATCTTGAGATTGTCCTAGAAGTGAGGAAAGCATTCCTGAATAGGATTAGCATGGCTCTGGTCTTGAACAGTTTTCTCCCAGCCAGTTCATAGGATGCTCTTTTTTCATCTCACATAAGATGTCCACATGTATTATACTTTGCAAGACAGAAGAGACAGAACTTAAATGAAATCCAGCCTCAAACACAATGGGGATGTTCTAGCGAGCATGGTGGCCCACCCAGATTTTGGAACTCTCTAGTCTGCAGTCTGAAGAACATGCACTGGTATGGGAAATGTAAATTTTGACTAAATAACTAAGACCAAAACCTTGTTGCTATGCAAGCTGGTGTAGGGCACCTGGTAAACTCTTGGTACTATTTTCATGCTGCAAATACAGAGCCAGAGGTTCAATGAGGCTTAATATCTCTCAAAACAGAGGACAAACATCAAAGAGAACAGATAATATGCTAATTGGGTAAGCTGCTTTGGAGTCTGGGCAGGAGTTGTATTTAGCTTCCTTCCATTGACTTCATTTTCAACCTCTTGCAAGTCACCTAAAGTGTCCTAAGTCACTTTTAGATCATTTATATGTATGCATTCATTCTAGATATCAAAATGTCCTAAAGACACATTTCAGTTCCTGGCAGGGAATTAATACTTAGACTAATTTTGGCAACCTGATGTTGCCATCTTGTGAGTGTGTGGTATTTTGACCTCTTCCTCACCGTTAGATATAACTCAAGACCATGCTGATTGATTGGATATGAAATTGCTATATAGGCACTCATATAAGATGTAGAATTGATTACCTGCTTGCATGTGTCAAACAAAATTAGGAGGAAACTGCCCAGCTTGCTATAGGACCTTGGTGTGAAGCAACAGAACCAAAGAGCAATTCTGAATTAAAGACAACACAGTAAAAAGGTGCTGCTATGATGAAGCACACCAATTCCATGTTTGAGGACCAAAGAAGAGGAAGACACGCTAAAGCATAAGACTAGGATCTATCACTGAAGAATTTTAGGCTATCATTCCTTCTCTGTTGGGACAGGGTCCAGATAGCAGAGGTAGTACTGTCTTTTGTCTGAAGATTTCCAAATTTCTTTTAAAAACTCTTCCAAAACATCAATTTCACAAATCATCCTCAAAGTGCCACAGATGAACGGAATTACTGTCTGTTAGGAACATGATACTTTCTTGTAGGAAAATAACAAAGTGAGAGTACTAGCAATTCCAGTTGAATATTTCTCGTGTATGCTGCAGCCTTCATCAAAACCAGAGAAAGTACTTTGTGGGAAAGAAAAGAAAGAGAAGAAATAACAGAACAAAAAGCTTAGATGTTAATGTGCAGTTTTCTGGTTTGTTTTCCAAGAGACTCAAGCATGATTAAGCTGAACAGACATTCCTTGGACAGAAGGCAAACTTTTTTAAGCGGGCAGTACATTGACACACTGGAAGACAATACTTTTGAAAAAGAGGCTTTGAGCCTGCATACGACATAATATATGACATTCAACCCTCCATGGTGACTTTTTTGAAACTTTGACAGGTCAGCATATAGTGAGTTTTGGATAAATATGTAGCCATAGCTGTTCACACACAAATACACTCAAACACTTGGATATTTTGTTTTGCAATACAGTTTGTTTTATTTTCATTAAGTCCTCTGTCTGTATGCTTTACTTTGTGCCACATTTACTCACAATTCTTCACCCAAGGTCTTGACAATAGTTGAAAAATCTGTCTGGGTGCTTTGAATAAGAACATTTCATATATATGCCTTTGTAAGAAAGCAGGTATTTTGTGAATCTTGTATTGAAACGGGGCTGAACATGACCATAAATTTCCAAAATTACCTGTCTTCGTTCATACCACAGCTTCAGCTCACTATACACAGCTGGAATAAATGACTTCCACCGCTTCAGATGATAAATATTTTCGTCTTTACACATGCCATTGGCAGTAATTATCGTAATTAAAAATACTTGCATCCAGGTTAGAAGTCTCATTTCCCCAGTCTTTCTGTAGTCAACAGAGAGACATTTTTATCTAGTGGGTGTTACGGATCACTTTAGATAACTACAGAGACTATCTAGGAAGTTTACTGAAACTAAGGTCCTTATTTAAGTACAACAGCTGTATGCCTGCAATTGGGCTGTGTGAATTCTCCCCAGTGTTTGTTATTTAAGTGAAACATGTATTTCTTCTTCTTTTTTCCCTGTTTCTTTATTTCACACTGAAATAAAATTCCTTAGTGGTTAGATAAATATAACAGGACCTCATTGTGCCCAATTTTCAGGGATAAGGTATCCATGAAAAGGATATATCTGGAGTATATAACAGAGTGTCAAGTTATATTTTAGGAAAGCTACTCCTCAGGAAGTACCACAGGAAAATGTTTTGAGAGAAGTCGTCAAATAAAATCCTTACATAGGTTCCATAGTAACTGGCTGGATACTTCTTTTTCTTTTCACCCTGCCAGACATCAGCAGGCTTAGCAGCCATTCACAATATTTTGGAGAAGCCAAGTAACCACATTATCCAGATTAGCTTCCCATCAAGAGAAAAACTGTAATTGAACTGTAGAGTTGAAAGTAACTAAGCCAGGATACTGAGAGCACCTGGACAGCAAATTAAAATAATACAACTAATTAGTAGCATTGTAAAAATTAACTTAGAATAAAACATTATTATTAGCTGAGTGCAAAAAAGTACTTGACTCTTTTAACCACTTCTTGTGAAACAAATTGATTTAGAAAATTATGTAGTAAGTCTGTGTTAGAAATAATTTCCTTAATTATATTAGGCTTAAGAGTGATAAGAAGATTTGGTGGTACAGGTTTTTTCCTAACACTAATTTTTTCTGAGAAATGCTAATTGTAAATGAATCGCAATAGGAAAAATCCTATGTATAAGATGAGTTATATTCAGCTTTTCCTAACTAGCTGGCCCGATTTTCAGGTTTGTATTTGCCATTGGCAGGATTCATGTAAATCCCAAAGGTCTGAAAATCAGACCCCAAAAATATACTGAGGTATTGAGACAGTACGAGTTGAAAATTGTGGATGAGAGCTACAAAGAAGTGCAGGAATCACTTGTCGTGCTTTATAGACCCAGTCATTCAATGAAAACCAGAGCTCTGACATTTTTGTTGTCATCTAAAAACTGTTTAGGAGGAGCAGATACGAAAAAGTAAGTCCGACCAGTGGGTACCAAAACCATTGAGCTCATGCCACATGTACTGTTCCTTGAAACAGAAAGAGTGGGGCTCTACGTACAGACACACCCGACCAAGTGCACAATGGTGTCATCTGAGCACAGAAATGTTGTGGATACTTTAGCACTGTGCTGTGTCTGCGCTAAATTAACGATGGCCAAGAATCAGTGCAGCTCTGCCAGCAGTGTTAAGACCCTTGCCAGATGGAGGCCTGTACTGCAACCTGGATGGGTCTGTCTGCAATTGGAAATGATAACCTCAGAATCTATCTTGGAGCAGTTACTACTCCAGCTCTTCACCAGAAGAAGAATGCCAAAATGTTTCCTCTCTTTTCTTTGTTTCTTTCTTCTTGTGTAATGACTTGTCATCAGAGCATCAATCTGAGGTGTAGGAGATCAAGATTAAATTCCTTCTTTTGGCTGAACCTGCCACTTTCACATTTTATACAACTGCTAAATCCAGGAGGCGAGAATGCTTGTCAGTGGATGCTCCCCATCCCTCTTCTTGAAGCTATAAGACCAAATACTTGACCAAGAGTGTGAGCATCAATTTACACCCTATTGGTTAAGATGTGTGAGATTTATCTGAGTATTAGCCACTGATCCAATGGCTGGGATTCAATTAAATCTTAATTTAGAATACTTGAATATAAATTGAGACAAGGACTGAAATACAGATCTCTGGCTTGTCAGGTGAGTTTCCTCAAGCAAACACTAGTCTAATAATAGAGCCATAATCACAAACTTCTCTGCTCTGGCCCAGTGAATATTTAATTATTCCATGCAAATTTAAAGACCTCAAATAGAAGAGGGCTGAGAATGTCTTGCTGCAGAGTATTTTATATCTTGGTCACTTACATATTCACTAAGAAGTTTGAAGTCTCCCTAGGCAAGTGAGGGTCACTGAACTTGCATCTTTCATATCTTCAGAAGGATCATTCCACTAACCTACTCTATAACTTGAACACTAAACCGCAGACATTATTTTTTTTCCAGGTCTAACGAGTGCGTATTCTTTGAGAATATCTTGACTGTAGACCTTGCGGGTAAAATACTGTGTTGATCCCTGTTGGATTTTTGTGCATAGCTGCCCAGGACATGTACAATTCTAGGTCTGTGAAGGGTTTTCAAAATCATACTAAGCTAACCATAGACCTGCAATGTATGAGAGGCCAACAATCTATGGAGAGAGAATGAAAATCATACTTTTAAAATCATGGGTGTTTTGTTTTAGGTAGGCATAGTCTTTTGGTGGTGCTAGTCCTTCAGCTGATATCAGTTCATTAAGGTTTATGTTTTACACCAGACAATAGAGCCGTATACAGTACACCTAATACTGGAACAGAAGCAAGCATCAATTTGAAAGTCGAAACTGTTTGTTTCGAATACAAGTCTAATATGATTGATTAAATACAATAGATGAATGTACCAAAATAATGTTATGAGGATACGAAAGTTTTTATCAAATACTGAGTAATGAGAATACAATACACAAATTAATTTGATCATGAAAGAAAGGCTCAGCAGGCATCTTAATTGTTGATAGTAAACTGCAATGAGCTGTGATTCCCACTCAACCCAGACATTGTTTTCAATATAAGAGGAAATTTGGTGTGACTGTGTTTTCATTTACATGTGCGTAAACCAAGACACGGAGATCAGAACAGGATTCTTGAAGTGTTTTGCTGTATCTAAACCAGCCTTTGTAAGAGATAAGCACTAAAAGGATCTCTCCTGAATAATGCTATTCTTAATTTCTTCATTATTCTTTGTCATCATTTCTTCTGATACATTATTGTTACTTTAGATGCCATCAGAACAAAAGGGATGTGAAGAAAAATGTAACTCCAGGGACATGAAACTGAAAATGGCTCAAAGTATAATAGAAAGACAATGACATTCTAAAAATGAATCTCTGATTTACGGACAGGCAGACCAAAATTATATCTGGATAAAAATATAGACCCATCTTTGTCAAATATGGTAAAAATGGGTTTTCATACCCTTAAAGACAGAGTTTTCAACCTCTGTATTATGAAACAAGGATGCTAATCATCTTTGGCTTCAGCAGAAACGTCAGTCTGAATGAAGGGGGACAAATACCCCTAGGTGAGAACTTGCCTTTCTAAATGTTCACCAGTGGAATATGGGAGCTGCTTTCACTTCAAAAAAAGATGATCCTGGCACAGATACAAGTCTATTCTTTTCCCTTCAGAAAAGCTTTTTAGAGGTAAATTGATTTCTTTGGCAATGATCTTGCAGTCAGGATAGTGTTTCTGACACGTGCCTTTTAAAAATCAAATAAAATGCACCTTCTTCCCCAGCATATAAAAAAGCAGTCATCTGAGAAACAGGTGGTTGCTCAGAGACCACTGCTAAAATCTGAAAGATCTTCATAATTTTGGGCTTACTTTAGTTCACAAACTGGCAAGAATCTCTGACTCATAAGAATATAACATGTTGTGAGGGCAGTCACTCTTGTGAAATTTGTCATTCTTTTTAGCTAAAAATTCATTAACGATTCTGTGTTTAATCTTACTTTATTTTACAGTAAGTTTTTATGGAGGGAAGTGTACCTTAAACTGTAGGTCAACTGCTTTCTTGACAGACAGTGAAGTCTTCACCACACAATCTGAAATGCATCAAAAACCTCCAAACTAGACTGGACGTGGCATCATGTTATTAGTAACCACTCGTGAAATACATTGTACGGCATAATCACAAGAAGCAATATTATGGCTAATATCTCTCCCTCAGCTCTTCCTGAGTTGTAAATTGTGAATGAAAAGATTGATGTTTCCACATTAAATATAGCCATTGATTATGAAAGCACTCAAATGATAAAAGCTAGTTAGGATGTTATGTTATGTCTTATTAAAATGTATTTGGCACTGTTCAGATTTAGTTTGCCAAATAATCTGCTCTAATACTAATGTCTGATATACAACAGACTCTGTTGTGGCCATGCTTGGGATAAGGTATGACAAGCTTTTTAGGCTTTGACTAGGTTTTAACCAGTGGCTTGTAGACCAGGTACTGATGGAGGTGATGAGAGCTTCTTAAACACAGATGTTTCCAAATACATAAAAATGACCCAATAGTCTGGAGATTCCCTGTAACTCCAGAAATATTTTGAGAAGCACAGTGAGATGTTTGCCAAAGATTTAGACATTGACAAATATTCTCCGTTGAGTGTGTGAGTTCACTGCCATTCAACCATTCAACCGAGCCGCTGGGAAATGGGGACTGCGCGTTTGCACCAGGGACAGTGAAATTGCTGGACTCATTTGGTCACGTTCAGAGTGAGATCATGTGGCTTGACCTCATTCGAAATATTATTAATTTTGGTTTGGGTGTGACTTGAGGTTTTAATAACAGGAAATGCAGAAAAAAAAAGACAGGGTGGAGGAGCACAAACTGGGAATTCTGAAGTAGATTCAGCGAAAGACAAAACAATTCACACAGACGGCTGCATGGAGATTTCCACTTGCTGAGTCAAAAGTCAAAAGGAAGAATGCTTTTAATTAAATGGATTCCTTATACATAATACTAAAACTGCTTGCACCTCAGCAGAATTTGGATCGCTGCTGAGAACAAGCCACTATCTAAGCCCTTACGCATGCCACTTCACAGCCACAGCTGTCTTTGCAGCTACTGTTGCATTTACAGTGTCGATACTGCATAGACCAACACGTGGGGATTCTCTGGCTTCTGTAGTTGCATCCTGTCTTTCAACAACATGAAATGAGGTTTTAAACGTTCTCACCTGCTCACAGAGGTGCACCTAGCCAAAATTTGGAGGCAGTATAACAAGTTAATTTTTCAGGCCTTACACTGGTCTTGCTGTGGGCAAGCTTTTTTTGTTGTAAGGTCTAAGAGTGGAGTCTTTTAGCTCTGGGGGTCACATCTGTGGGGTGAAATTAAGCAAGTGCTTGGAGGCACGCTACCAAAGTAGAGGTTTTACTTTGTGCAACTGAAGGAAGGTCCATGTGCCAGGCACTCTAAGAGAGATCTAACCAACCAATATGAGTCATTAGGTTTTTGTGATGATAGATAAGCACATAAAAGAATGAAAAAAGCCAAGAGAAGAAAAGAAACTAAGATCCTAAGGAACACGAAGATGTTTTAGTGCTTTGATGGAAATGAAGAAATCAAATAATTTGAGGGAGATTTGGTCTGATTTGAGATTTCTTTCCATAAACAAAGTTCTTTACTTTTTGGCCAGGTGTTTGGCGGTACATCCACTGAGACAGAAGTCAGAGTTGGATGATTCATATTCTGCGGTGTTACACATTATGTCACTCCAAGGAGGTGTCATGGTTCATTGTGTTTTTCCGATTCAGGAAATACATGTTCACCTGCTGCTGACAACCCGTGGTGGAAGGATCAAGCAAATCCATTGCTCCACAGCTGGCAGCTGACTCAGTGGTCCCCCCATCCAAAGGCACTGACTGATGCAGTTACTTCTACTAAGAACTGTTTGTCAGGTAATGTACCTCTCTCTTGCCAGCCGTTCTCCACCATTCAGCAGCTAACTGTGGCTGAATAGCAACAGGTAGGAAAAAGCAAATGATCACCAGAAGTATTGAGTATCATTAATAGGAATACCCTTAGTCCTTATTGCATCTTTAACTGGCAGACAGCCCTTTCTCCCCGCGTGGTTATGTACCAGAGGAGGGTGCTTCTTCAGTGCTTTACTGCAGAGCTGCAGTTTGATCTGCTGGATCAAACTGGGATGGAGCAGAAATAAGATAAAAAATTTCAAATAATATATGCACCTATGTCTTGAACACAGTCGAAGTCTCCACAGCAGTAAAAGAGTATGTTTTTCCTTCTCTAGCATTTCTTGTAACTGACCGCTGAGGCTCTTGAGGGTGAATGCAATAGATAGAGGGCAGGATCAACACCAGTCCACCCCGCTCCCTGTGATGAGCTAGGCACGGTTGTTAGGTTTTTGCCATGACCTACTCAGACAGCTGGGTTTCGGCGAAGTTGTATAAACTCATAATGTACTGACAGTAATGCAGATCAATTAATAGAGGTAACCTCACTTTTGTTGGCAAACTGTCTTTAAGCCAAGTGCGGGAGAGGGGAGATAGAGAGATTTCCATTGACCTATTTTTTGAAATGCTTAGACCTTTCTCCAAAGAAGTTACAACTTGTCATTGATAAATGATGTTCTGTACATCCCAGTATTAATTATTTAAATTCCATTATTAATAATAATATGCAATAAGTCTGTCTGTGCATCCTTTTAGTTTTTCTCCTTTTTATTTAATTGGTGTTTTGACTGATTTGGGTTATTTAAACAGAGAGCAAATGTGGGTCTTAGGCCATGTCTCTGCAAAAATCTTAGCACCCTTTATAAACTCAGGATAATATTTTTCACCGAGAGTGAACCACAATAACAACCCAGTGGTGAAAAGGAGGGATCCCACTTGCTCTTCCCTTTTCTTCCAAACAACCCTCTTTCCTCCCCCGGTCTACAGTCACTTGCTTTACTTTTATCCTAAAAATCTTCATAACTTTGGAGACCTAGTTCTGTTTGCCAGCCAAGCTTGAGAGCCATTCACATTTTAAAATTGTTTCTTTTTCTTTCTGATGGCTGTCTTTAGTTGGGTTAGTTTTCTATGAGGTTAGGTTTCGATCAGGTTAAGGAGCTGAACTGACTTGCAGAGGATCTGTTAATTGGCTGAAATGATCTGGATAGTCAGTAGGAAGGTGCAGTTTAGGAGTGTGGAAGATGAATAAAAAGCCCCGACCTTGATCTCTCTCATTTGGCTATGCCAAGGCATTTGCACATCTTGGCCACAGTGTGTATGGCTTCAAATTAATCCCAAAATCAATTCCCATGAATAC
>NW_010414503.1:39337-41196 GCF_000710305.1 Buceros rhinoceros silvestris
AGGAATTAGCTCAGCTTGTCAGCAGGATCTGAATATTTTCAGGATGTAGATAATCACTGCTCAGTGTAATCTTAGCAAAGTCTTTGATAACTATTATAATCTAAAAAGCTTAAAACAACAAAAGAAATGGACACTGACAGCAGCAGAAGCTATCACTTGTGCTCAAGCACAGGACTGAACCTAAACCCAAGCAGGAACTGGGGATGTTCTGGTCTGAAACGGAGACTTTTATGAAGAGAAATCATACTGAGTTTGGTGTTTTAGCGAAAACTCTGTTATAGAAAACCAGGTAAACAGCTTACATACCTACAAAATTCTCCATTCCTATAGAGTTTCCCTACTTAGAATTTTTTTTTTTTTTTGGTAATGCTTAGAAATGCCCCCACATATTTTATATTGTTGCGTATTTTATATTTAGGGAACCCAATGGCTGAAGTGGCAATTCTGTAAATTAGAAAAGGAAACAGGTTTCTCTCCCCCTTCACGGCTATAATTTCCCATGAGTTTATCTTTACTTATTCCTGAGCAAATGGTACATTTCTTCTCACTGAATGATAGCCAGATTGTATGTTTTTGGCACTACAGAAGTTTCCAAGCCGCTCTATCAGTTTTAATAACAGTTTATGTTTAAATTTATACTTAAAATAACTGTGCTCTGTCATGCAATGTCTGATGTTGATGCAAGGTTTACCCTAGGGCTGGAATCTACCCTGTTTGACTGTTATTGATATAGTTACTGACACACCTGACCACAGGATTCCCTCATCGTCTTCTTCCTGGTTTTCCTCATGGGCTTATCTTCTCATTTTCTTCATATTGCCATAATGGCATATCTTATGGTGAGGTCACTCAGCATTTTCTGAAAGTCTCTTTTCCAGTCTTGGTCTTAAAAAAATAGCAACCTCAAATGGCCACATTTGCTCAGTTCAGGTGTGTAAAACTCAATATACTGAGGCTGTTTCCTGCCCAGGTTAATGTTGCCACAGGGAACTTGGATGTAAAGTGGATCTGACCACCAGCTTGCTCAGAGACTGCTTTGGGAGCATTAGCCTGCATGGCCCTTTAAGGTGCCATGCAGCACAGCCTGTTTAGATATACCTTGTCTACCTTCACAGTCTGCTCTCTCGAATTGTAAATACATTTCCATGAAGTCATACCTGAACTTGAGCAGCTCATAAACAAAGAAACAACAACAACAAAAAAACAAACACAAAACCCCCAGAATCTTGCCTGGATTTAGGATCTGCAGCTTAGTAAATGAGATGAAAAATAACAGCACCTTCCTACAGTATTCCTACTGTACTTCCTACAGTATTACAGGAAAGCCATTAGACAACCATGCTTTGATAACCCTATTTTGTTTTCAGAATTGACGCAATAAACCTCCTTCTACTTGCATAATGGCTAATTAAAGAACAAAGATAAATGAGAGGCTTTTATTTTTTCTTAATTAAAAACTCCCTACAAACATACTTATTTTTTTAGCTATGACAAAAAAAAAAAAGGCAAAACATTTTGTATTTCACAATCTTGCTGGAGTAATTAATTTTGGAAGTAAGAAGGTCTGTTAACAGAAGGTTATACACCACTGTATTGCTCCTCTTGCAACATAAACAGAGCATTTATTTGTTACAGTAAAAAAATAGTGCTTTTTGGAGAGATTTTCAGGTTGATTAATTATTTATTTCCTTCTGTCAGTAATATGTTGTGTGCTAGCGTGCAGATCTTTCTGAAAATAGACAATTTGTGCTATTCATGATAGTGATAACATCTCACTGATTTGACCCTGCCGCAGTTTTAGAGTCGACGATATTAAGGCTGTGTTGAACCGTTCTCCAGTATTCAGCTAGCCGGCCTGG
>NW_010414503.1:41365-46659 GCF_000710305.1 Buceros rhinoceros silvestris
TTGTATTGTATCCCACATCTCACCCCTACTCCGGGCTTCATTGGTTCCTGATTGGAAGGAAGATGGGGGTTGGAGGTCGCTGATCTTGTCCTGAAGAATCCTAAAAGTTTTGGCGGGTGCTAGTGCATCTGTTGTGCGCAGATGAGCCCAGGGCCTTTGAGGAGCTGTGTGGAGCCAGACAAGCTCCGGAGCGGCTGAAGAGGGACTGCGACCCCTGAGGCACAATCCCTCATGCAGATCTCCAGCACACAGGTTTGCGCATGTAGGCTGCACCATCCCTCCGGTACATCCAGCCAGTTCTGCAGGCTGGTGCAAGGGTAAATGGATTAATGGCCTGGCTCTTTTTCACTCCTCTGGGGGAACTTGGGAAGCCAGGAGAGCAAATCTTCTCTCATGACAGGACTTGCCTGTTATCCACTCTGCATGAGGTAGCCACAGACCTCTGCTAGATCTCCCTCGGCACACACAACCCTCTCTTCACACAGTCTGGGTGCAGTGGTCATGGGTTGGGCAAATCATACTACAGGTCATGATTTCCTGAGGTTCACTGTTCTTGGACAGGGCTGGTATCTGAGACTCAGCTACAGCTGAACATCATGCAATAGGCTGACAGACTGTATGTCTTGATGCTCAGCCTCCCTTGAACTGGCTTCCCACTGTGCAGTGTAGACATAGATATTTTATTTTCCAGAGCAAACGTTTGATTCTCTGTTTCATCTATGGGAAAGATGTGCTAGGATGTACTCCAAACTCTTCTTCTTTCTCCACAGACTTGCACTAGAACAAGATATATACTCTGGACTGTTGATATTTTGTGACTTTCTCTTTTCTTTCTTACTTGCGCAGCTCATTTAACATCTTGCCTAACAAAATGCTAGGCATAAAAAAATAAATCTTCACAAAGTCTTTCCTGCACCTAATAAATATACAAATGATTAAAGTTTTAAATAACCTAGGAAAACTAAATTAATTTCTTTAATTTGCTCTTCCAAGGAAAAGGAGTGCCTTTGGGTCCTTGGCAGATAGAACATTAGTCTCTTTTTCTTCTTTTTCTTTTTTTTTCCTTAATGTATGAAGATGATTAAATCTTTTTTCAGGTTTAGAAAAGTAAGCTCCTACAGGTAGAGGTAGGAAGTTCACAGGGAAGTCAATCCAGGCTGTGTTCTATGGCTTTGAAACCTGCATACCTGCTAAATAGCAAATAATCATGTAGTTACTACGGAAATGTACAATAACAAGTTAAATATTAAATTATGTTTAAATTAGAACATAAATATAGCTGTACATAGTGCAACAGGAGGATGCCTTTGTAGTCGGAACAGACAGGAGGTCAATGTCCATTTTTGATAGTTCTTTCAAGTACTAATGCTAGGCTTATATAGTGAGGTCAGTCCTTGCACAAGGTTTGTTCTCACCCTGGGTGAGGAAATAGGAGCATCATTCATTTTGAACCTGTGCAGACCATGTGGTATGGATCTCACCTATGTGTAATTTGATGATTAACTTTCTTAGCTTTCCATATTAATTTTCAGTTTGCTAATGTTATGCCTTCCATTAGAAAGGCTATGATGTAACTATTTCATGACTTGCTAACTAATTCTAACCCAGGTGGATCTATCTTAAATATCTTTTATCTTAAATATTTCTAACACACCTTTCTTACAGTAGTATCGAGGAGCTTCATCAGTATTTCACTTTGCTTATTCAGCCCATAAGCATATCTTTTAGTGCCGCTTTTTCTCTGTTATAAATAATCTGCCCTGAAGCCAGACATATTGACACTATCTGGTCTGCAGTGCACAGAAAAGGTCTGTATTTTTATGGCTCAGCAGTCAAACAGCTGAGAAGCAGTTAAAACATATTACATTTTACAGTAACTCTTTTCAGCCCTTGACAGATTGATTTTCATGGGGTTATTTGCTCCTTTCTGCACCCTACTTCATAACAATGCTTACTAGAATGATTTATGAACTCAGTGCCAAATTATTTGATACCTTAATAGTTAGATTATCTTCAGGACATGAAGCTAAGTTATTTTTTCCCAGGTGCTTGGTGTGATGCTTTTCAGTAATGAATGAATAGGGTCATGAACTAGTAGCACTTTGGTTCTTGTGTGTGCCAAAAACGTCCTTTCTCTAGGAGCATTCAAAGCAGACATAAACAAGCTGGATAACAGCTCCTGTTGAAAATATTCTCATTTTTCTATGTCTACCAATGAGCTCTCGAACAGGGCATCTACTTTGCAGATCTTCCCCAGAACACATTTTTGGCTTCCTCACTTATTAGAACAATATGAAGTCGCTAGAGAGCCAAAGTGTCCATGAAATCAGACTAGGTGAAATGGATCTGTGTGAATAATCACTTTTGCAGTTCATTGTTGAACTGGAAAAAGAAAAGATTGTCTTACATTGACCTGAACTGTTTTGAGTTTTTTTACTCTTTTACTGAAATTAAAAATAAATTGTTTTGGTTCAAGCAAAACTTGTTCTTTGCAATCCCTTGTTTTATTCTCCTTAGTTAAAAAAAAAAAGTAAATTAATTTCTTAATGAAATGTCAAAAATACGAAATAAAAGGGTCGATTTTGGACACAGCAAAACAAAACATTTACTTTTTTAAAAAAAAACAGGGTTTTTTGAAATAAAAAAATGTGGCAAATTCAGGAGACTCACAAATTGTTGACGCTATCTTGAATGAGTTTCTGGAAAATGAAATATGCAAGCAGGAAAAAAGAATTACCCAGTGATCAGGCTAGATGTTTATGCTCTACAAATGGAGAAGAAAATTAGTTATGTTATCAGAACACAAAATTTATGGTCCTTTCTCAGGCTAACAAGTTTTCTCTCACATCTCCCAGAAGTGCCCATTTAATGATGTTGACATATATTCATATCTATTCAATTTTCAGATAACTGAAAATTATCTGAAGTGCAAACTCAAGCAGCATACTGCCCTGATTTTGCTGGAGCAGAATCATAGGCCTGCTATGGTCTGCAGACCAAAGAATTATCTTTGTTGGGAGGGTCCTCTGGAGGTCATTTGGCCCAAACTCAGCACAGGGCCAATTTATACTAGGGTGGTGCTTTCTTTACTAAGCCCTTCGTCTCTAGGAAAAATGTAAAAGTAACGTGAGACAAACCAATGCAGTGCTTGCAAAGCAAGGTGAACCAATAGCCTTCTGCTCGCTGCTGTGAGATCAGTTTACTGGGTTTGGTTATGCTGACATTTGATATGACTGTGTGTTTACTGGATGTGGATGGAAAACGAGCTGTGCCAGTTACTTTCCTTGTTTGTCACTTGTACATGCACGCACTCACATACAATTAATAATTCAGTGCTACTTTGTTCCTGAAAAACAAATCGGCACTTGAGACTCTAACACTTCCTGCCATGACCAGTCTTCCTTTTAGCTGGTCTGGAGTATGGCATAAATTTGCTTTTTTATGTAAATAAAAAAGGAAATTTTGAGGAATGATGCCTTATAATCTGCTCTGATCTTCCCTTCTCAGCTGAGTTTTCTCAAAGCCTAAAATGATGCCTTTTAAGCCACCACTTTACTGTTAAAGGAAGAGAGGTTAGATTGGCTCTAGGAGTGGTCATTCGCAAAACCTTGGTTCAAGAGCGCATTTCTGTCCTCCCGGCTGCTCTGTGCTAATTCAAAATGGCAACAGATACTCTAGAAGGTATTTGCTGGTTACTACCTACTCCTCCTGAGTGAAACCACCCTCTCATTCAAGATAAACTAAAATCCAAAGCTTGGATTTATATGGGGTGGGACAAGAGAGCGTTGCCAATGCATTCTTGTCTTCAGATGACCTGACCACTTTCTTTTCAAACGTGACACTGAAGATCAGTCCCTGCCCTTGTACTACATATAGCACTCTACCTATAGACAGGTATATCCAACAGACTAACACACAACAGACTTCCCAGTAGATATACTGCATGGTCAGGATATTGGTACTATAATTCTCTAATTTCTTTTCAGTAGAGAGGCAATCATATTGACTAGTGAAAAAATAAGCTCCTAATCAAATTTCTTTTTACTTAGACATTTGACCGGTTTCATGCTCTGTACTGTTCTGCTCATATTTGCACTCAGCATAAACACTCCAATTTATTGAAAATTCCTGACTAAATGTAGAAGGAACATGACATAGTCTAAAGATAGATGTTCAGAAATAGCTTTTCTGTTTTGAAGCGTCTACGTTTTCACATTTTGTCTTGTTTTTCAGATACAAAAATGATCCCAAGATTCTGCTGAATTCAGGTGGCTTTTTGGGTCAGGTACTGCTTTGTTTCTGCTCTGGCATTTAAAGGCAGAGATACCCATAACTGGTAGCCACTTCAAAAAAAAACCCCAAATCCTCCAAAACCCCCAACAAACGTGTCTGGAGAAGCTGTCACTGGAGACCATAGATATTCATTCAGGAGTAAGCTTACATGTAAGCAAACCAACTGCCCTTGTTTTGTAGGTTAGAGGCAAATGCACTAATTGACTCTATTGTGTTGCATCTTATTAAACCCAGTTGACTTCTATGCACAGAACAGCTACAAAATCAGATGCTGTATGCATTTAATTAATTAAATGTGATTATTTTGATTCATAGAAAAAAAATGCCCATCCATTGTTCTGGGTGCTTTCACATTAAACAATAAAACATTCTAGGGCTTTTTTGCTCACTCTTTTTAACAGAGCTGTTAGCCATTAATGGGCATCACAGACTGACTCACTCATGAGGGAGCATTTTCTTAATTTAAAGTACAATCCTGCTCGAAAGGTCTGGTTTGTGGTTTCTCTTTAATTATTAAAAAAAACTATATTATAGTTCGAGGAGGAACTAAAGAAGTAAAAAAAGGGTGTGGATGTGAGTGTTGGTATGCTTTTAACGCAGGTTCAAGCAGCCTGGGTAACTTTGATTTTTTTCTTTCAGCATTTTAATTTACATTAGTTGCTTATAAAAGCATTTGATTAAACGAACCACTGTTCTGCTCTTACGCTCATCAGTCAAGTTTGTCTTGCTGTGCTACATTTATGTTATGACTCAGACCAAACTGTCTTTTGGAGGAAAAGAAATTTCACACTGCCATAAATGGAAGGTCACCACTAAGCCATATACCTAAGCACCACATCTATACGTCTGTAAAATACTCCCAGAGGTGGTGACTCCACCACTTCCCTGGGCAAATGTTTAACAATTCAGAACAATTTGCAGTTCTGTACCTGAGATCTGGTTGGATTCTTCTAAAGACTGTCAGCTGCTTTTTTTTTTTTTTTTTTTTTTTTTGCTTTGGA
>NW_010414503.1:46741-52266 GCF_000710305.1 Buceros rhinoceros silvestris
TTTTTTTTTTTTTTTTTTTGGACTTGGAAAACTTAAAGAAAATACTTAATTTAGTCATGGTCAAGTGGCATCATCATCAATTTCATGATATAGACCCTGAATACAGCAATATGTTCTGAGCATTTTTCTTTTCCTTCTAAACTCTGAAAGAGTATTTTTTGACAAATTAGAAAATGCTTCAAGAGTTGAATTCACTGGGTTTACTTACAGAAAGCTGAGTGTGAAGATTATAAAGTGGAGCCTTATAGCTATAATTTCTTCACAATGTTTTGACAGATATTTGATTTTCAAGTTTGCCACATACCTTTATCTGATAGCTTAAAGTATGTGCGAATGATGACATTATTCTATTGATAAGTACAAATGTGGAAATTATTTGATCTGTTGAAAACTTCTTTCAAATCCAAGCAGCTCAGACTTTGATGAAGTTAAGACTGAATTAACATCTTAACTTCTGGACTCAGATGCAAAGAGTCTAATACAAACTTTTGGCCTGCTCTTGTCATTCATTTTATCCTTAACTTCTATGTCAGAAGAAATATACCCTCACAGGGATTTTTTTCTTGTGGTTTGACTATCTTGATTTAACCTGTCTTGGTTTTATAAAAAACTTTTTTAAAAAGGCGAAAGGAGACATAGAACATCAGTCCTGATATTCTTGAACATTCTTACCCATCTGTGGATAAATAACAGTAGTCAAGTGAAAGTAGTGGTGTCTGGTAGCTAGGCACACTCACCCAAATAATCTGCCTGTGGATCAAATTCAACAGACAGAACTTAAATGTCTTTTCTGAAGCTGCATTTTCACTCCAAGGCTTTGTTGTCAATGGCCAAGCAGAGTAATTTAAACTGACGTTTTACTCAGCATCTAGCTTTAAATTGTAGCTTTACGACCCTTCTGTTTGATGATATCACAGGACAGAAATATAACTTCTCTAGGAGATCTTTTTTTTTGCAGATTGGAAACATAATTTCAGAGATACAGGGTTTGCAAAAGAGGGACCAAGGCCAAAAAATGATAGTGAGATAGGGTCAGACATCCTGTATCATAAACTCCAGGAAATGGTTAGGAAGTCTAAAGGCGTGATTGCAATATACAGTAGCAATTTCAGGAGTATACCAGCGCTGTGTTTACCACTGATTCTGCTCTCTTTTAAAGGAGGCAATAGCAGTACCATGGGAGAGGAGGAGATGTCCCCGCTCTGCTCATTCAAGCCCAGTGTCTGCAGGAAAGGAACGGCATACCAAAGGACAAAGATTTGTGAAATCTTTGTGATTTTTAGTGGAATGGTCATTGTTTCTTTCATAGATTTTAATAGCAGTTCCTGAATTTTCATTCAAAAAATCTTTTTACATCCAAAATCTTAAACATTCCCAACATTTCAGCTGAATAGGCAAAGAAATATTTAGTTGAGGTAACCTAGCCCGTGAGAGTTGGGAGATGACTCAGTGGGAGTAAAGCTGGTGAGACAGGTATCCTGTGGCTGCTTGATTGCAGCCTCTAATCAGTCTGAATTTTGCTCAGCATAATAAAATATTCTGCAGTTAAGTTTTTTGGTTTTGGTTGGTTTTTTTTTTTATAGAACAGAAATTTATGGTTCACTTGTTCTACTGGTGCTATTGTCTACTGGGCATTTTTCATTGCTCCTCGGTGAAGAAAGGTTTAATATTTTTCCTACACGGTGTATTTCTTACCCTCCTTCAGTTCAGTTGTGGTCCAGCCAGTGGCTGGGGAATGACTTCAGGCAAAACTGTCTCACAGCCCTGTGATGGCAGCTGGGCTGGCTGCAGACTGAGGTACAGTAGGTTAACAGTGATGAGACAGCCCTCATCCCTCCCTCCATGTGGCTTTCCCTCCTCGCATGTATTTGTCTCTGTATATATTGGCAATATCCCGGAATAGTGACTCTCCTGACTGGTATGTAAAACCTTAAAGAAAGTCATTGTTTTTGCTGTAGTTCTGAATCCCAGCCGGGGGAGCTGGAAACTAAACTTGCTGTTTCTGAAAGCGTAGCAAGCTCTAGGAGCCTAGCAACTGACTTTTCAAACAGATTTACTGGATTTGTATAGTATATAATAGCTTGTGTCTTGAAAGCCATTAAATTTGCATTATACTTTATCACATTACAGACACTCATGATTCAAAGTTACTGTTTTGCAAGAAGTCACAAACTTGGATTTGGATACAATTTGTTGTTTTCTTCTTTTACTTTTCATTAAAAATAATTTTTGGTATACTGCTGCTGTGATAGAAACATAACTCAAAATTGCCTTTTTCTGAAAGAGTTATATAAACAGCTGAGCAATGCTTTGTTTGTAATAAGTTTATTTTTTTTGCATTAGTTTGTTCAGTGTACCCCATCTCATTTTCTGCAGCCCTTGGAAACTTATTGAAGCAGCAATATAAGATTAGACCCTTAAACAATGTCACCAAGAACATTGTATTTCTAGCGGTGCAGTTCAATGTGCAAAAGCATGAGTATGAAAATGATTCATGCCATCTATTAAAGGCTAATTTAAATACCAGAATACTGTTTTACCATTCAGATGCTATAAATTATTACATCTACTGTAGTTTGAGACTAAGGCGAGCCAGCTTTTCCAACCTGCCAACAAACTCCAGCCCCTAAGGATTTTTAAAATATTGTAATTGTCAAAATAGACAGATTTTTTTTATTTTACCTATATGGATAATAATCTTTCACAAATTTTAATACAATCCTAATAAAATCTAAAAAATAAATTTCGTAGTTCATCTGCTGGTTTACTGCAGGGACTGCAGAGCAGTATATTAAAAATGTATTTCTCTTTCTATGTTACTCTTTCTGTATTATCAATCAAGTAAATCAAACTTGGAATTCTAGCTTATTAGCATAAAGTCTCACCCAGACACAATCTGCCTGATGAACAGGCTTCTAACTTTTTTGTTATGGAGACATAAATTATACTGATATTACCAGGGAAAAAAAAATGTAATACTTGATGTTTCGATGAAGCACTGTATCGGGTTATGGGTGCCCGAGATATATAATGTTTTTTGAGAAGCACAAATCTAAACTGAAAAATTAATTAGTTGTAATACCTGTTAGTCATGTTTCCTGCTTAAATATTCACTGATATAAAACAATTTAGCACTGCCCTCTGAATGCAAGCACACATGCACTCATGGGCGCAAATACACTTCACGCCACAGAAGTCTGCCAGCCGTGTATTTTCATATGCAAGTCTCTGGATTATTTACTGCAGATGTACAGAATATTCCCCTTAGTATAATTTATAAAACCATTCTCAGGGCCCAGTCCCGCATTTCTTGAACACCCATGGATTTCTGCAACTAACATGAATCAAAAGGGAGTCAGCTTCTTGCCTCCTTGTACCCTGGTGTCTTTACATCTCTTACATATGTAGGAATCTTGTTAGATGCTGACAACATGCAGCGAGGTTTGGAGGTGAGCTTCATTTGAGCTGTGATTACAGAGGCATTAAGCGCCTGCTGAGAGTGGGCCTTAGCAAATCCCCATTGATTACCTGCCAGGCAAGTCACTGAGTGTCTTTACACTGTGGGGCTGCTGGATTGGTCTTTTTGCAGAATTTTTAACATCTCATCTATGCATCTCATCAACCTGTACAATAAGTAGATATCTCTGCCTGACTGTCACACAGAAACTGTTCTTCTTACAGGGAATTTTCTCTCCTTGCTTCCTCCCCCCACCCCCCACCCTATGGTTGTCTTGGAATTAATATAGAAGTAATTATTGAAAGATGAATTGTATTTGTACCGATATTTTTCTTTTCTTCACAGTTAACCATTCCTCTGTCTATACTTGGAATAGCATAGTCTACCAGAAAAGTGGTTTTTAAACCATCCTTTCACACAGTAAAATATTTACTTTTTGAAGAATTTAGTACCCAGAATGAAATACCTTATTGGTGCAAGTGGTGGCACATGAGCCTGCCCCAAGGTGTCTATCTCTCAGCTGGTCGAGTTCACAAATCCAGCTCCAGCAGAAGGTGCTGACCCTTGATGTGCCCAAAACCGTGACCATCTTCCTCTACCTTCAAGGCATTACTTACGGCATAGTGTCTGGGAATGTCACTGCCAGCTTTCACAGAGACGGTGTGAGTCTCAAGCTATTTGATCACTTATCTCTTAGGAGGATCCCTTCGCCTTTCTTGTGTAAAGCCCCTGTGCCCCGAGAAGGATCATAGGCTCGACCATTACATGCTAACTTTTTTTGAAGTATGTTACAGACACCAACGTAATCTTCCCTCATTCTCTGTGCCGCGGCACAGCACTCTCCATGAGCAGACACAGTGCCCTATAATGGGAAATTAAAGTGAGAAATGCGCTGCCTGCTGTCAATAACTCCTGAGGAAGTTTTTGTTCCTCCCCTCTGTATGGAGGGCTGACTCGCAGCCTCTCTCAGATGGCTGTCAGATTGTCAGTGACCGTGATAAGGCTTTCACTTACCCCAGCTGGGAGGCTTAGAAGCAAATAGGAATTGCAGTGGGAACCAGCTGCTCATATGTCTGTGATGAGCAGGCTCACAGGAAGAATTTTACTCAATTTCTGTGCCTTGCATTATTTAACTTACCACCTGATGATCCTGTCATTCAGTAAATCCAGAAAATTACTATTTGCTGAGATTTTCACTGTGTCAGTTTGTGCAGATACCTAAGATCGTTTCCCAAGTCTCTTGAGCATTTAAGATTTCATGAAGGAATCTTAGTGTGACATTTATCTGGTTTCCTGTCCGTGGCATGGTGCTCCAGCAGTGGGTAGAGCTTTCAATTCAGTTTTTGTTCCTGCAGTCTGTAAGGATCTACCACATACTATCCTGGTCTCTGCACAGACACGTCCTACAATTTGAAAATAATCAGGTACACATACAGAACAATGATCGTGATGATAAAAATCAGTGCAACAAAAATGATTTGCCTGATGATCATAAATGTTATTAATTGATTAGCATGGCAGCTTTACATGGTGACTTAAGGCAAAGACAGGTTTTTATTTAAAAGACAGAGATTTAAAAAATACCGCTCAGACAAAAAAAAAAAGAAAAGGAAATGGTAAACAGTGATTCAAATATAACCATGATCTAACTACACCGAATAGCGTATTTGGCAATATTACCATATTTCTATTGCATATATAGAACATTGTAGCCACCCACATAATGTGAGAAAAACAATATATTAAAGTCAGAATTTCAGTTATTTGTTAAAGCATTTCCGTATTTTTCAGACAAGATTAAAATTCATGAATATAAGAATACAGTAGAGTTTCAATAAAACTCTGAAATTTTCATCCAAGCTTTAGCATAGTCTTTTATTCAGAATAGATGGTATTTTTTTCTACATTTACAGCTACTACTTCTGCAGTTGTTCAAATGTGGCACCACTGACAACATACAGTTCTTGTATGAATGGCTTTATGAAAAACACTTTTGTCTCTACACAACAGGCAAAGCAACAGCTTCTTATTTCAGAGGATGTTCTGATGATCAGTTATTTTACTCTTT
>NW_010414503.1:52363-52568 GCF_000710305.1 Buceros rhinoceros silvestris
TTTGGATGATCAGTTATTTTACTCTTCCCCTCCCATAAGGCTATCCATTAGCAGCACATGGAATTACATGTATCACAGATGTCAGTTTGTTTTGTTTTTTAATAGCATTTTGAAAAGCAAGAAATAGTTCTGAATGGGGGGGGGGGGGGAAGTTACTGTCTCTGTAAATCAGCAGAATTGCTTAAGATTAATTTTCAACACAAGC
>NW_010414503.1:52599-114986 GCF_000710305.1 Buceros rhinoceros silvestris
GGGGGGGGGGAGAAGTTACTGTCTCTGTAAATCAGCAGTATTGCTTAAGATTACTTTTCAACACAAGCTTTTAGATGACACGTTTTCAAAGCCTCTCAATTCTGATACCTTGTTTTATTTGCTACTGATAAAAACATTTCTGACCAGTAGGTAAGGGAAGGCTTCTACACACTCAGATTATGTCCTCCTCCAAAAGTCTTGTAAGCCAGCTGCGTGATCTGGTTCTGGGAAGGACCAATCACTAGAGTCTTAGAAATCCTTATCTATCTTCTTGAAAGGAAGGGCTGGTAATTCAACCTTTCACCCTCCTGTGAGTCATTGAGCAAATAGTCCAGCAGATGGATCTGAGGTTCCTTCAGTGAGTTCCTGACGATTCTCAATATGCTCATTAACCTTGTGCTTTTGAAGCGAAACCCAGTCTGAGACCTGAAGGCTTTCTATATTGACATTTCTGTTGCCAGTAGTGTTGAAGGAAAATATCATTTGTTTTTCATGGGAAAGTTGGGAAAGGAGAAAAAAAAGGGGTTGTTTCTAATTTATTATTTATGCTGACATTTCCCATAAATGAAAACAGGAAAATAGTCAGTTTTCAAATATTAACTATATTTGTCAAAACCGTGTTTTCAGTATTAAAACCAAATATTTTTTATGATTCAATTTTCAACAAAGGGAATACAATTTCTTTGAAAAATTCTTGGGGGGTGACAACTGGTAAGTATTTTTATTTGCAATGGAGGGGTATTCTGTGTGTGAATGAGTTCGAGCAACTTTTAAAATATCATTATTTTAATAAATGTTTGAGCTTTGGTGATTTCTGAAATTTTTTCTTTCTTTCATATCCAGGCACATAAAGTTTATTCTTCAATAAAGAACACTGGTGGGCAACAGAAAGTTGATGCTGAACTTACCCCTTCTCTGCACACAACTGCCACAGAGAGTCCCTTACAGAACGTGGATGCTGCTGGGAAGTCGTGCTCCAAGTTTCCTACCCTGGTTCATGAGGGGACCTTAAGACGAAGTCCAGCTGCCTGGATCAGGTATTTGTCACCCCGATGCTTATTGCAAATAGACATAATACTGAGTCTAATGTTTCCTAGCTGTTAGCCTCAGAATATGAAACACCTCTGATCACTTGTATCAAGATCACGTGCTCTCCTTCAAAACTGTGCAACCAGAAAAACTAGCAAGCTCTGCATGCAGGCATTACTTAAAAATAAAGGATGGTATCATTGAAGAAAAACAGGAAAAACAGAGGAGAAAGGAGAAAAACAAATGGGATGAATGATGCTGTAGAAGTGGCTGCTTGGTAAAGAGGTCATCAAAATCCCTGAATCACATCTTGCAAGAGCCTGTTCTCCTCCACCAACTAAAGCTGAAACATGGATGCCAAGTGCTGAAACTCTATAGATGGCTAATGTCAGACCCTATGAGGTCTGCACAGAGAAGACCTCTGAGTGTCTACCCAGGCTTGCGGAATTGGTGCTGCTAGGGGCTGAAGGTTTGCCTAGGCTTGTTATGTCCCCTCATTCTTTTTGCCTGGGCTTGTTGCAACTGCTGTTTTCTGTCTGGCTTAGCATGTTTAATCTTTTTTTGCACAAAGCAGAGAAATGAAGACAAGCATCTATGGCCCCAGGAGGAGCTGTAGCCATGAACTAGGCCGATTTTTAATTCTGCTTTTCAAGACTATAGCTGTTTACAATGTCTGGCTACATTAACTTCCAAAATGCATTGGATGGAAAAGATAATTACTAGTAAGTTTTTACTTACAAAGTCTCCAACTGATGTAGAGTAATACCGGGTTAAAGAGCTAGAAATCAGAGTAATGCTATTTATTCTTTCAAAGGGGAAAGAAAAAACATCAGAAAATGAGAAACATCTTGGTACATCCCACCAGAACACTGACTTGTTTAACATAATTTTTTTATGTTACTGAGTAAAGTGCAATGAAGTAAGAGCACAATGAAAGATTGATATCATCTACTGTACTAATTCAGAGCTTGTAGCTATGCTGCCGCCAACTCCTTGCTTGGGCTAGTATTTCTGAGAGGACTTAGAAAGGTCTGTGCTATCCTGAAAGGCAGAGGTACTTTTCTCTTTCACCTTTTTGTACAGAGGTGCTTTTAACTTTTTTCCTCTTACTAATGTCTGCGCGGGTGAGCGGGCCAGCTTTTTAGCAAACTGGTAACAACTAGCGGCATTCAGTGCATGTTATTCCCCCAGCTTCCATGTTTGTAGCAGTTCCTGCCTGCAGCTGGGAGATTTAAGTACCTGTAGTGTAAGAGAATGATAGGAAGGGGAAAATGAAGCTGGAATCAAGAAAGAACAGGATACTTTAATAAAACTTTAATTAGTATCTGTTAGGATTAACCTTACCATTCTGATTTCTAAATTGGATGCAGATCATTCAGGCTTTATTCTATTATTTTACGGAAGCATAAGTAAACAGCAGTGGAATATAGCTCTGCTGTGCAGTTGCCTTTTCTATTAACCTTTACCTTGTCACAAGTCATCTCACATAGTGACAGCATAAGCAATAAAATAAAACTATAGCACTTTCAGTCTTTCCTAAGCTAATGGATGTAAGCCCACAGTTCTCACCCTGGCAGCCAGGCATTTGTCCCATTAGTTCCTACTCTCTTTTTATCACTAGTGTACTTCTTACTTCCCTTTCATGCACAGAAATGTCATACTATAGTCAGTACAGTTTGTGTATTACCTGATAATGGGAAATGCATCAAGCTGCGTACTGCTCTCTCTGCCTTCCAGAGTATCATGATTACATGGTAATAGTGGAGATAGATCAGAATGGCAGAACATATGTTTGATTAGTATTTCCCAACAAGAGCCCAAATTTTATTGTTATTTAATATCTGTAGGCATCACACCAGAGCTCATCAGTTTAGTGAGAGTCTATGCTAGGCTTAGTATAATTATTGCTACTCATAGCCTTGGGTATTGGGTATTATTATGGCAGCAGTCATGCAGAGTTGTAAAGCCACGCAAGTAGCTTGATATCTATCTTTTCTGAATTTCATTCTGCTTTATATATTTTAAAAGTATAATATGGAAAACAGAAGATACTTAAGTGCTGTATGGGGATGATGATCGCAAAAAAATGCCCCAGAGATGATATTCACTGCACATTTGCAAACAGCTGCAGTTTTTCATCGAAATCCTTGAAGTCTCTGTGTGTTTTAGTTCAACAATTTGATCAGATCTAATAGTAATACTATCATTAAGGCAGGTTTCAGAATTTAGCTTAACTGATGAGTTACTGTAGAAAACTCCCACAGGAATGGCAAAAAGAATCACAAAAAATAATTTTGAACTGAACTGAATTTTCAGTATGTCTGATAAAACAGAAATTGAACAAAAATATTCCTTTAAATGACTTTTTTCCGCAGAAACATTTCACTATTTAATCAGAAATTCAATAACACTTATCCTTTGACTATAGTCTCACTCCCCATGTGTGGCTTCCTTGAAGAAATTTTGCTATGATGATGATGATGATGATTATTATTATTATTATTGCTGTTAGTAGTACTTCCAGAGAGTATATGTCTAACTATTCCACCCCTGGGCAAGATCCACCTTTGCACCCAGTGCTATATTAAGTCAGAACAAAAAGATATCCCTGCCAAAATCTTAGAAATCAAAACATATGACAACATTGGTAGGCAAGCCAGGTAAAAGAATGAGCAACATTCTGGCTCACCATCACATTTTGTGAAGAAACCACTGAGAAATTGTTATTTTGTATGGTTCAAAATGGCTAAAATATCACACAGGTATAAATATCATTACAGACAATCAGGAGAGAAATAGCAATTGAGAAAAGAAGTTTGTTCACCGAATGATGGTGAAATCAAACACACTTGCCAGGGCTACAGAAAGAGGGGTCACGAGAGGGGGAAACACGGACATGGGTCTGGATCCTCATGTCAGCTGTTGAGAGCTTGGCACTAAGGTCAGAGGGGTAACATACGGGGAGTTCGCATGTAACGAGCAAGGAAGAGGCTGAATGAAGGTGGATGAGACACTCTCCGGTGAGATGGGCAATGCTGAACCTGGCCATTGTTCCACCCTCGCAGAGGACTCACTGGCAGATGCAGATCAGTGGGACATGGGTTTCTGCTGCTGCAGGGTCGCTTATAGAAAGGCTTCTGAAGAGGAATCTGCTGGTGCTGTCTGTATAAAGAAAATAGGAAGTGAGCTCCTTTGCATATGCAGAGAGAAGTGAAACAGTTGTGTGCATCATAGCTACTCCTCATTGAACTGTTTGTAAACAAGTTGTTTGTTTAATCTGCCTGGAGTATGTGTACAGGATAAAATGTTCCTGGTGAACTTGCCACCACAATTATGAAGGGCCATGAGATGATGCTTTGCAGCGTAGACCTGATCATGGGCAATTTACCACAAGGTGAAATAATTATATTTATTTCTTGCCTAAGTCATCAGGAGGATCTGCTTCAGGGAGCTGGAGCTTTTTCAGGGGAGAGCTTGACCAGTCAGAGTAATTGAAAGGAGTTCAAAGACACCCTTAGAGAGCAAAGCCAGTCTTGGGAAACAACGATGTTGGGTGTTTGTGAGTTTTTTGGGCAATCTAGCCAAGGAGAAACACTGGGTAATTTAGCTAGATAGCTTCTCAAAGTGACTTACAGCCTAGTGAGAAATCTTTATTTGAAAAAAGTGTGAGGGTCTTCTGTTAGACTAAGACAGACTCTAAGAACTTGCTCTGAGGGACTTCGTGAACTGGATAATGTCACACATCAGGAGCTTCTTTCCTGTCTTGAGTAAACTGATTTCAAAGTGACCAGGAATGTCAAGAACTTTCAATAATATTAGAAGGGGAAGTAAGATTGCTGTGTACCCCCAAAATGAGTGCCATGAGTGCTCAGAATGCATATGGGCATCTAATTTCATACTGGATTCACCCAAGAATGAACATAAAAGCAATAAGATAAAAAGGACCTTTAATCTCAGCAAAGGATGAAAGGATTGAGTTAGTGAGAATGTCAGGTAGATTAATTAAAGGAGTCACAGTGAACAATATTAGGCAGTAAATAACAGTAGAGCATAACATAATTACCATTTCTAAGAGTTATTTATCACCAAGTAACCCTCTTTGGTCTAGACCAGTCTCAATCCCCCTGGGCTCATGTACTTTTCTGGAGCAGCCACACCTTTAATTATGTAAAACCTTAGCTTTCTTAATTTTTAGGGCTGATCTGTGCTTGGACAAGTTATTGTTCTACTTTGGTTTGATCCTTCCAGCCCTCTGGCCCCAGTCCCTCATTTCTTTGCTGGATTTTTGAACTGGAGTCTGGGGCAGCACTTGTGCTGAAGCATCATCCCTTTGTAACTCACTGAGCCTTCCAGGGGTCTCAGATGCCACCAACTATGAGTTTGTGGGTGACTTCCTTGTGGCACACGTCTCCAGTTTGGTTTGAAAACTTCTTTTCTCCTGCTTTCATACACCTCTTCTTCTCAAAGTAGCAGCACATGAGAGTTTCTTGTGAGGACAGAGATGGGTTTCCCTGAATACTTGCTCTTTGAAAGAAGCAGTACATCTTCTCATTCTGATGTAATATTGTTCTCTGCGCTATTTTGTAGAACCAGCCAAGCAGGTGCTGCAGGATAACCTGCACTTTTTTCCTCTACTCCCAGTTCCCAACTGACTTGCATGTCTTTCAAGTTAGAAAGAAAACCATACCCCAATGGAAAACAACTCCTTGGTTCAAGGCAAAATGTTTACAAATGTGTATTCTTCACAACATAGTCTTTAAAAAAGAAAAAGTTAAAAAGGGAAAAAGCATTTTGAGGTGGTTAGAAATGACCAGGTATGTTACAGTTTTCCATTTCAAAAGACCTTTTTTTTGCAACAGAACTCAACAGAATTGTCTTTAAATTAGTGAAATATTTTAATGGTCAAAATCAGACAAGAATGATCTGATATTATTGAACCAGTACTCTTGGATTAATTCCCAAATAAGTCTTCTAAAACTACTTCAAAAAATTAATTCCTCAGCATATGTCAAAAACACTAAGTTTATTTCCACTTTGAATGGGTGGAAAGAAGAATCGACATCTCCTCTCACTGAAAAAGTCTCCTTGCTCTTCTCAGAGAACTTCTCCATAAGCTATTATGTCAGTGGACCTTCTTCACCTCTGCTCCTCAAATTCTGGGGTTGCAACTCATCTGGCTTAACTTCAGCCTTTTGAAGGTTTAATCGAAGTTTGTTCCTCAGTCGTCTTCTTCAGACACCAAAGACTGCTGAGGACCCAAGAGAGCACATAAAATTGGGAAGAAGTACTTTATGGAGAAAGTATATTCCTTGTTTTTGAAGAAGCCTAGAGAGCCAGATGAAGTCAATAGCTACAGGAGGCCAGGAGATGAAGTAGCAAAAGAATAGAAATAAATACAAAAATGAAATTAATAGAAAACTCCTTTGTTGTAACGTTAACCGTAAGTAAAAAAAGCAGTAATACCAGCCTTGCCTTTCCCCTCTGTGAAAAAAAGGAGAGCAGAGAAGAATGAGTGGAACTCAGAGATTTCTTCCATGCTTGCCTTGTAGCAGAAGATTCTTGATCTGAAGAAAATGAACTTTTCTTCCCTCTTCACCTTTTCCTTACAGGCATCTATGACCATATAGATATATATTAGTATACATATATTCTATCTTCACGTCACAGATAACCTAGCCTCTCCTTAGTGAAACTGGGAGTTTGCTAAAACGGAAAGAACAGTCGAATATATTACGAATTTCTTGGGCACCTAAATGAGGAGTGAAAGTTGGTTTAGGATGCTAAGCTGACAATACACCTGAAAATTTTAGTCTGGTGTGTACAATGATACAACTGTGCTGCTTTAGCAAACTTGTAATGGTGTTCTGAGTCCTTGCCTCCACTAGGCGCAAAAGCTACGTTTTTATCTTATGTTGGTGAAGATTATAGTCATTAACGTGTAGTGAAGACAGAAGATGTAGTTTAACTAAATCCGCGTAAATCAAGCTAATCCCTAAACTCCTAACCAATGTTCTCAGTTTGCTTAAACATGTGAAAACTGTATCTTCACTAGGATTCTGTATTTCTTTTTTACCTGGCATGCAGTTGGTCAGAACACTTTTTTTTTTCCTAGCTTGGGCATACATTAGGAATATTTTGATCTACTTACACTACGCTTCTCACATGCCTTAACTGAAGCCTACTGCTAGTCTACTAGCAATATATTTAGAACATATTGTAATATTCAACTCCGTGCAAGGGCTCCCAATGCTTTAACATTACGGCTGGAATACTTAGTAAAACTATATAACCTCTTTTCCATACAAAAGAGCCTTGAAATTTTTGTAAATGACAGAACAATGTGAAAAAGCTTTCTTTTTCACAAGTAAGAATCAGGCCCTGTGGCTGCAAAAACATACAGAAATGTGGTTCATAGCAATAAAATTGTGACCTGGAAAAATATACTTCCTGTATCAATCTAACATTGGAAATGCTTCTTTAAAGATGGAATAATTTAAATTAATATCATAAAAACACTTACTAATATCCTATTGTATTTGTAAGAATGCTCCTCATTTTTACGACAACACAGAACTGTTTTTATTTCCATTGAGCTAGTTTCAAGCCTTTTTCAAAATGACCAAGCCTTTGTATTACTTAGTTAAGAAAATACATAATGCTGAGTCAATAATTCTGTTTACTTTTGACAGAAAACTGTGGAGAAAGCAAGTGCTGAGGAAGGTGCTGAGCATCAGGCAAGATGACAAGTGTCTTCAGTTTCCAGTGTGGATCAACACTTGCAGGATTAACTCGTGCATAGAAAAGCAGCATTCAAGGTCAACATGTGGGGATATGTCACACTGCCTCTGATATTCTGAGACTGTAAATGTAAGAGTGGACAGGTTGTTCTCCTCAAGGAAGGTTTCTTCCTTCTATGAAAGAGGTGATAACATGTCTAATATTGTGCAGATACATATTTAACAACAGCCTTAATTCAACAACAAATTCAAATATGTCTAAAGACAAGTTCCTTTCAAGTTAAAAATATTCAGCATACTCTCCTAATTGCTTCAGAGTCCTCTGTGCAAGGTTTGGAGTTTGGAACCTCAGACATCTCCTCCCAGTTATTCTCATCACGCCGTGGCAGGGAGAGGCACATATTCTGACTGACTTCAATGGAAAGACTTACTTCCCGTATCAAGTTAACAGTGGATTAATTCCTGGAGCAAGTGAATTTGAGGACATAATTTTGGCCTGTAGGCCAAGTTCCTCAAGACAGAAACATTGGAGAAAAGGCAAAATGCCACTCACATTTGCAGTGTGGTGTAAATAAATAATATTGGCGGAAAGTGAAACTGCACTGAAAGTCATTCTTGCTTTTAGTAAAAACAAGGAGCTCCCTGTGCAGCGAACGGAACAAATGAAGCCTAGTTTCCTATGAATTTGTGCCTCATGGTTGGCTTCTCTGGTGTCTAGTAAAGAGAAAGCTCCATTTAAAAGTTCTTCTTGCATTTCGGGCATTTAGGCCATCTCTTCCCCATGGTGTGAGCTCATCTGAAGCAATGGAGCCTGCTAATGAGTGCTTTTTCTTCTGGGCAGCTATGTCTTTTTACTAATTGTGCAGACCCTTTTCTCACTGACTGAGATTGGCCAACAGGTTCAAAAGTTATGGATACAGTCAGACAAACAGAAAGTCTGACAAGAATAAGCACAAACAGACACTCATATATATATGTAGATAATGGAATGCTATCAGAGATCTATCAGATAAATCTGGGTTACCTGCTGGTTTGACATCAGTCCATAACTGGCCCATGTGCATAGAATTCCCAGAAGACCAAGTGGGCTCCAATGACCTCCCACAACAGATGTCTGTCTTTTGGCTGAATTCATCATTTCTGGCTCAATCTGTACTCATCAAACACCTCAAAATACAGGTGGGCCTGTCAGTGTTGCCTTTTGCACACCCTTTCCATGACATCTCCCACCTGTGATATTTTCCTGTAACGGGGACTTTGAATATAACTCACAGGCAAAGCTCTAAATATGTTAGTGCCCACAAAAATCACAGAAGACGGGCTTTTTAGGGAGTTATTTACTTTCTTCTTATTTCTTTCAAGCCCTTACTACGTAAGAGTTTCTTGGTACATTTTTCAGTTCTAAAAATGAGGCCTTGCTTATGGCTTCTAATGACCTATTCCAGAAATTTTAGCCTCCTTCAAATTACAGGTTAAAAATGGAGTTCATGTGAAAGAAGTTTTTTGCCTAATAGATATGGAGACCTTGGTCTGAAAATTCCTCTGAGGCTGTAGAGGCATGTGCCACCTTCTGCCAGTAAGATTATGCTGTGTAAGTGGACTGTGGCCCGAAAAAATGACTCAGTTGTGTAAGACAAATGAATGTTGCCAGTTTACAAGCACTTTTAAAACAAAGCATCATCTGGTCACTGCCAGTTATCAGGTAATTTAACACATCAAAAGAATCGAGGCAGTTACCTGATTTCTTCCACATCTGCTGAGTTAATCCAATATAATTTCTGGCCAGTCTTAAAAGAGAATAAGAATAAATATTGCAGGAATAAATTAAAAGAGATCAGTGAGAAAGGATGTTAAATGATCCTCATTAATCTGCCAGGGAAGCAAGATTAAAATAATTACAGTTTAAAATTTTACACAGATTTCATTAAACTCCAACCAGACTTTTCAATAAAGCATTACTGCTCAATGGCAATTGTTACAGATGGCATCTAAGAGGGCCGACATAGTATCTATATTTTATAGTAATGTAAAAATGTAATAACTTTCAACAATTAACTAACTCACAATTAACTAATATAATTTTAAGCTGGAATATTGATTGTAAATCACACGTAGCAGCCCCAGGTTGTTAAGAGTTGTTGGGTTCCTCTAATGGTGGCTGGAGATGAATACTCCAGGTACCTAATTCTTAGCCTAGGAAGGAGAGAAGGCTTTGCAGGCTGTTTTCCTCTTCTGCCCTGGTTGACAGAGAGAGAAACGGAGTATTAACTACCTGCATGCTCAATACAGGTGTACTGATATGGAGGAAGAGAGATTTGCAGGGCCCAAGATCTGACTGCCTTTTTTCCAGAATCAGTCATGGTGGAAGAGGACAGCAAACTTTCTGTTCGTGCCTAGTGTTTGCAGATGGCACAGTTGGCACTGTATGCCTAGTGTGTTCATCATGCTACATTATTCATCCAATTAGTCCTTTTCTGATGAGCAAAGTAAGCCTTAAATAAAAACTTCATTACCTTCATTACTCCGAGAATGAAGTACCATAGACGTGAGATTGGCATTTGCAGTTCTTGCATACTGTGTGTGTTCTTACTTGAATGATAGATAAAAGTTGGTTCTAGATCTAGAAGAGTACCTCAAGTTCTGGGATAAAAGGAAGTGTATTGTTCTTCCAGATCCACCATGTAAACCATTTTCTTAGTCATCGACTATAAAGATTCCAGTTAGTTTTGGGTTTTTTGTATGCAACCAAAGAAAATTCTAGCAAAGAAACAAAGAAGAGCACTTTTGAAGAGAAGAGATAATCACATTCCTAATTCTGTGAAAATTCTTGGAAATGCAACCTGTTTAAAGTTTCAAAGCTTGGAGAAAGCACAGCTGCAAGTCTTTGTTCTCGTTATGATTTGACATGAAGATAGGATAAGAATTTGGACATAAAATAATTTTTTGTGTCTATATTCAACAGTCGACAGTGTTTTCCCCTCAGGCAGAAGAAAATGGATCAGGTTGGCAAAATTAACAAATATTTTCTTAAACCTCTTTACTATAGTTTATGTCATTTGTTTTTCATTTGAGTTTCCTGCATTTGCCCTGCTTTATTCATGTTGACATCACTCTTCTAGTGAAATATCTCCTTCCTATTAGATTTGGCATTTAGAAGTTATTGGAAATGCAGAGTTCCTGAAAACAAGATTTAAAATATTTTTGGAGATAGAAACTAATAATTGAACTACTAAAATAAGTAAGGAACTTCACCCATAAATTAATCTATTTTTACCATAATATTTTTTTAATTTAAAACCAATAATTCTTACAAAGACAGAACTTGTTGTCCAGCTCACAAAATAGATGATACATACACACTTGTTGGCACGTTGTCATCCTTTTATATTAATACCATTGAAGATTCTCTCATGTCTTTCTCCATTTTCATGATGATCTTTTATGTTCTTTATGTATTGCTGCATTTCATTGTTACAATAAAATGTAATTAACATATTAAGGCAAACAAAAATAAGAGTAAAAAATTCATGTTAAATGTACAGTCTGGGTTTTTCTCTCAGCAAGAATATTTTCTTTTCCTCCTAGCTGCCTGAATCAGCTTTTTTCCAAGAAATGGCCAAAATTTTTTACTTCAGTCCTTCAACTCTTCAAAAAGACAAAAATTGTCCTTCATACCTATATGCCTTTTAACCTACCTTTTTCTTTGTTGTTAAGCACAAAATCAAATTTCATACAATAACAAGAAAACAGTTTTTTTCTCATTTGCTCGAACTTAAAGTAATATAAATTTTGTGTGTTACTTTAAAAGTAATGCCAAAAATAGATATATAGGTACACCCCTTGCTGAAATTGTGTAATAAGTAACTATTCTAAATTTATTTTTAAAGTTCTTACAAAACAGCAGGCCTGCCATTGAAGAATGACTAAACTTGACATGTTTCTGATTTCTGGTAAATATCTCCCATGCTATAGAATCCTGCTAAATTTATTGCCATGTGTTTAAACTCACAGTATAAACTGTAATTCTTTGTTTAAAATAAAATAAAAATGTAAAAGTGAGAACTAGCCTTTGAAGAATAGTACTAAAGGCATTGCAACATAAGACCTTTTTATACTATCCCTAAGTTTAATCGCAGTAGCAAAATGCTATATAACAGTCAGTTAATTAGGGTTTCTTTCTGTGAAGAGGTAAAAGGAAGATCCCCTTCTGTCACAGAGGCTGTCGAGGTATGCTGACACCTGTTATGGTGCGCTCAAGTCAAGTGCAGGTTCTATTCCTTCTAAGACCACATAGCTGAACCTAATTCTATCCCATTGCAAAGACTGGCATCTTCAGTTAGTGTCTACCACATCCTGACTCCTCGATCTGTGTGTTATACGGTGACGCCTCCCACAGTAGAAGTTCTAATACTCTCACAGAACTTCAAACTAATTGTTATTGTGTGAAAAACATATGGAACCACAACTCATATTTACTGGTATTAGTTGATTGTGCTGTTTATATTTAGTCTTGCTTTCACCACTTGATTTTGTGTTTTAGTGGAACTTCCCCTGAAATGAGCACTCTTTAGAACTTATTTTAGGAGTACTGTAGTTTGTATCAAATTATGCTTTCAAAACCATATTTTTTAAAAAAATAATCTTTCAAAGTATCACACATTCGAAGTAGGAATGATACAGCAATAAAATAAGTTAATACGGTTCTGAAGGTCTTCCACAGATATTTGGTTTACTTGGAAGGCGCCTATATTCATAGCATCAAAGACCTAATGTAGTTGGCTTCTCTGCGATGCTCTCCTCAGACCTTCAGGCTGAACTGTTCATACAATCAGCCCCAAATGCGTTTTACTCATTGTGAGTCAGACCAGTTTCGAAGTTTAAGTAAGAGATCTTTGCTTAATTCATTTAGATGGTAATAGGTAAGGAAAAGCTCACCCAAAGAGCTGAGTAGGCAGATTTTAGCGAGGTGGTTACTGCCACTAGGATGGTGCCAAGAAGGATCGTGTAGGTTGGAAGGTGAGGCTGAGGCCAGTGCAAGAGGATTGGCAGCCAAGCCTGTACCTTCACTGCTTACTTTGTGCACTAAAACTTAGTCTTGTGTGTCAGCAAGGATCAGACAACATTCTTCTGGGACCAACGCTCTTTCTGGTGTTTGAGGTAAAGAACAAAGTTGAGTAGTTCCTAATTTGGTGGTTCAAATGTGGTATGGAAACATGAAGTCACACAGTGATGCCACTGGCGATTCCTCACCAGTAGAAAGCCATCAAGTATTGGATTTGAACCCTAAATAATAGGTTTGCCATTGATTAGGCTTATTGATAACCAGACACTCTTGCTATATGCTTGGAGTCTGGGAATGTTCAAGCTTGGAGTCTGGTTTTGTGGACATCTTTGATTTGATTCACACTTGCTACTTGTGTACTTGCTGCCAACATTGTTTAGATAATGCAGCACATCTGACAGGCTCTGTAGGGAAAGCATGTCAAACAATGACGGTCTTTGTTGTGGCCTGGCTGGAATGTTAAAACAGGCTTTAAACTACAGTGGAGTCAAGAAAAGATTAAAACATTTTTTAACAAAGGCTTCAAATGCAGAAATTAAGCAACTTAGTCCATCTCCAGCACAACCCTTGGATCACAGCCAGGGTAACATTTACAGTGTATTGAAGGGGCTCATTCATCCTGCAGATAAAGAGATTTTTTGTTTTGTTTTGTTTTAAAAGAGGGAACATATTTTTAGTGCAAAATCTTGATCAGCCCAAGTGTACCAGGCTCACGCTACATGTTAATGAAAATTATTTAATTGCTCATGGGAATTTGACAAGATATTACACTATTTTTATTATATGCCTTTGCTCTGTGTCATTAGATTCCTACGTCTGAAGACCAGTGACATCACTGATTGCTTTGACCTCCAGTGTAACCCAGATCAAAGAACGTCAGACAATATTTTGCATTGTGTTTAAGGTAAAGTGCTTTTTTTAAGACATCTGATACTAATTTAAAATCTTCAAACCAGATCCCACAAAGACATACAAGCATTTAAAAAAACAAAACAACACACACACACACACACCCCCCAAACCACCCCAAAACTATACAGGACTGTATAAGATTCCTTTAAAAACAATTCAAGAAGAAAACATCTTTCATGTATGACTCCAGTTGTTTCTGCACTCAGGAAGTGTGAATACTTGGATCACTTCCCTTGATAGTTAAGCAAGTTTCACACCTCTGCTTTCTGCTCTGAGGAGACTGTCTTAAGCATCAAACAACAGGCTCATTGATGAAGGGAGCTTCATTTTGCTGAAGGTGATTCCTTCCACCAAGAAGAGAGTGAGCAAGATAGCTCATAACTCTGTCCTAACAGAAGTGATACTTGGGGAAGAATGAAATACCCTGCAAATTTGAATTTGTGACTGAATTGTGTTGACTTATATGACAAAAAATAATTTCTCAGAGGAAACACATGAGAGAGGATCCATCATGTGTCCAGATAAAAAAAAAGTAGTACTAAGATGTAGGTACTTTGATGGGCTTTAACTTTATAGAAAGTAAACTACTCTTTTTTGACTAGGTGGATAAAATTTCAAGATTAAAAAATGCTTTCTTCTGTGATTGATAGAAAAAAATCATATTCTCTTTCTTAAATCATGCAAAAATAGCTAAAAGGGCACCAGTAGTATGATTATGAACATGTGTGTAGTTGTATGAATGAAAATGTTTTCTCCATCAGAGGTTGCTGTAATAGGAAAAGGATTCCTGAACACTAACTGATTTTAAGGAGGAATGAACAGACACAAATGCATCACCGCTTTCCAGCTATATGTGCATGTCAGTGGTTGATCCAGTTGGATCAACTGGCAGGAAAAAGTCCCCGGTCCAAGGTATATACCTTACAAGTATCCCCCTGGCTTTTCAGATGCATCAGAAGCAGATCAGACCAGCAGTCTCTCCACACAGTTCTGCAGCTGCTCTCATGCTGCTCCAGTAATCACCTACCTGCTTCATCTTCAATTTATATTCAGTGCTGATATAGGGCATGTTTTTCATTGCAAATGTGGGCCACAAAGATTTTTACATTCATTTCCTTCTATGGACCACCATTACAATTAAGAACTATGAACAATAGTCATAAATAAATAAACCTCACAGACCAAAAACCTGTCTTTAATCATTCAGGACTATGCAGTTGGACATTTCTATCCACAGCTGAGTCTTTACATTAAACAATAGACTTATTGTGGACTGTAAAGCTGTGCGGACAGGCCTCTGGCATAGAAGTGATATAATATTTGGAACTATTTTCAAAAGTCTGTTCCTCTTGCAGAATCTTCTTTCATACTTTTTCAGATTTTAGATTAATAAAATGGCTTTTTACAGAAGATTTGAACTTGCCTTGAGCTCAACAGTGAACATCTTAGTTAACCATTTGATTACTATAATACAGATTATCCCAGATATGTGAGTGTCTAATAAAGGTTACTAAGAGAGGAAATTGTTTTCATAGAGAATAACAGCAATTCTCATTTGATAATGTCACCTATAATTGGAATGAACAAAAGAATTAAGAACATCTAAATGAAATTTGGTGGTTATATTCTGGTTGTTTCAAAGTGTCGTATGAATACAGGTGAGCAAATAATGGGATGTTTCAGTCTGGTGGCTCACATACCTGCCAAAATATAACAGAAGAAATTCGGTTATAAAAGCAGAAGTTCTTTCTGAATACAGAGTAGAAAAAACTCCTTCCTTATTAGGATTTTATGAATTCAAAACATGTTTTTTCAGCTCATCTTTTTTTTTTTTTTTTTTTTTTTTTTTTTTTTTCACATATTAAAAAATTACTTAACTCATGTTTTTTTCCTTCTTTCATTTAAATTTTTGTTGTTCTCTTTAATGAAAAAGGCTGTCTGACACAAAACCCCAGAATGTCAAAGCTGAATTCTTGGCATATCAAAACATTCCCAGGTATATATATACTTTTTAATTTCAGTCAACTTTTTCACATAGTTTTGGCTTCCAAAGATTTTTTTGGCAAATTTGGTATTCATTAAAAATTTTGCCCCACCTAATAACATAAGCATACCCACATAAAACCCTTTGAGGTAGCAAAGTGGCATTGGCCCACTCCAGCAAAGTAAGGCACCAAATTATTTCTGGGAAGGAAGGGAGAAATGAGTATCATCCATTGAAATAACTGAAGTCAACGAGCTCAGCTTCCCACCAAAGGTGCTTGGCATGCTGCAGACTTCAAGCTCTTACTTGTCTACAAGCTTCTTGCTCTGAGGTTTGATGTTCCCAGCAGTATACCGGTAGGTCTTGTCTCATGACAACATACCACAGCTTCCTTCCAGTCTCTATAACTGAATCTCCTTCCCATGTAAGCAGGATGGGGAAGACGGTATGTACCCAAATCTTATCATGGTATGATGTTGGACAGTGGCCAGGCTCAGGATCTAAAATCAAATTTGAATTTGAAACACTAGGAACACATAGTCGTATCTGTCCATCTGACATAAACTTCTCCAACACCTTCCTTAAACCATTGTCTGCCTCTTTGCCTGGAGGAAGGGATGTCTGGGTGGGGCCAGGGATCAGGGATCAGCATCAGGGATCACAAATTTTACAAGTCATACATTTCACTTTTCTTCATCTAGACCTGTTACAGACACTTATGGAAGGAAGAGAGGAAGGTAGAAGTACATCTTTGCCCAGACAGGAGAGTGGATTAAGTATGAGATATGTATGTCTAGAGTGGAGGAATTGACTCCACCTGTGTACGTAACACCATGAGCTGCATGCACATATAGGTCTTGGGTGGATATAGCAGCCTTGTCTTGATCTCCTTATGGATAAAAATAATGTGCTGTTCTTGAAGTCAAAGGTAGAGCAAGGAAATAAAAACAACTCGGTTTTCAAGTAGAGGGCTCAATTCTGCTAGTAAATGTAGGCTTCTGCAGTGATGACTGCCGGGTGTATTTCATGGTCTCCTGAGGTATTTTGCCCAAAGTCACCTATCTGTCCAGGCAAAAGGATATAAAAGGCATGGATCATACTAACAAACAGGAAAAACAATTTCTTTCTATAAAAATAAGCTGACTCAAGTACTGTTTCACACAGTCAGTGATAGGTGGGAACAATAGTCTACTTTTATTAGTATTTGGCGTGACCTACCTGGCTTTAGAAAAGGGCCTCAATTATTTTCTTTAACTGAATGAGCTAGACTTATCAATTAGTTTACCCGCATGAGATATTCCTGTAAATGATTAAATAATGTGAAATGACTAGAAATTTTTTAGCAATATCAAGGCAACCCAACATTTTTACCAGCTTTCAAATGAGTGAGTTTTCAGTTATGGTGCAGGAAATTCTTGCAGACTTTGTGACATCCAGAAAATTTTCTAAATCTATATCCTGCAAACACGAGTACATAATTTACAAGGAAACATACTGTGGGAGTAAAGAGAACAGAATACAAAATTTTAGCTATGCACTGCCTCAGGACCACCTCAAACACTTAATCACCTCTGCAAAAAGCCGTTGCCAATATGCTAAAGCAGGCTCTGTGCTGATGATGTATTTGCCTGCCGTCCTGTCATGTAAATCACTGGTTTTAAATTGGTCATCCTGTGTGCTTCTTCCCGGGGGTTTGATGGCTCCAGGGACTGCAGGTGGAATACGGAGTCTTTCACCTGTAAGGTCTTTGGTGTGTATCCACATGTCACGGAGGCACCCACAAAACAGACAGCAGTGGCTGTCTGAAAAATGTGGATTTATTGCAAAAAAATTTGCCTGGAACTCCCAACTGTACAGGTTCGGATGTCAGTTGGGGGTTATTACTGCACAAGAAATTTATACAGAACTAAGGAATCTATTCTAAGGAAGGATAGACCCAAACATGCACAGCTCACCGATATAAAGGGAGAACCTCTTACCTAGCGATACCAAGGGGGTCGCTTACCAACGCTGGGGTAAGGATCACTCAGTCCCAGGGATGTGCACTCGGGCGGCATCCCGACTCGAAGCGGGGGGTCCTGGGCAGTATCCCTGGCTGGCGTCCCAGGCTCGAGGGGAGAGTCTCCAACTGCACGACCTGCTGCTCGAGGAGAACTACCTCAAAAGTGGTTCTCCGGCAGGGCTCTGTTTATACCCTGGGCGAGTGTTGACTGTGGTAATTTCCAGTCAACCCAGGCAGGGTGCAGCTAACGGAACCCAGACTCCCAGGCACCAATGTCCCCGGGGAGGAGTAGCTCCAGGTGCTTATCAGGTGCTGCTGCAAGGCCTGTCTTTTGTGTAAGCTCGGTGCACAGGGTCAGAGGGTTGCACTGCCACACCGCAGTAAGTTGAAAAGTGCAAAATCTTCCATTTCTCCTTTTATGTTCCCAGTGCATATGTTGTTAAGGGAAGACAGAAGGAGCTATTTAGAGTCGGCAACAAAATGTTTAATTACTCTACAATCGTGTATGCCATTTAGGGCCTTAGTTGTTTAACTGAAGCTCACACAGGCAATGAAAGCTATCAACACTGGCACTAATTGGAAATCTTGTGAGCAGTTTCAGCATTGTTCTTCTACCTGCCACTTCAAAGAGGTTTGTTGTTCTGCCAAAAAGACACCTCCTCCCAAGTGACAATGAAGCAGAACTTCAGCACACCGTGTAGAAATTCCTGTTGCCTCCATCATGTATAGACAGAACTGGGGGTCCAGTGCTGTCTATCTGTATTGCTTGAGAAACAATTCCTGTAAATCTGGTTTTCTGTTACTAAAGAAGACCACCTTTGTATGTAAAACTGCTTCTTATGAAGGCTTATGCTCTGTTTTATTAAAAAAGAAAACAGAAATAAGAGGAGACACCACAATAGAATTCCTAGAGTGATGACAGAGGCTTTTAAGTGCCCTGAATAAACCAAAAAACATAATAGAGGTTTTGCTGAAAAAGCAAAGGAAAAGATTAGATATTGTTTTTCTCTCTAGTTTTCTCTCTGTTTTAGTTTAACAGCGGATAGAAAAGGACCAGACATGTTGAATAGCTTTAAAATATTTCTTTGCTTTCCGTAATCACCTCGTGTATCCCAGCTATTAACAACAATCATTGATGCTGGTGCAGATCACGAGGTGATGTGACAGAAAGAGTGGACAGTTTAATAGAAAATTATAGTGACAATGAGTAAGACAAACAAATACATTTCTACTGAGTTATCAGTAAAAGAACATATGTGACATCATACAGAAATGTCTTCTTCCTACAGATTTGTCTAGTTGTTTCTGAAGAGTTTAGCAGACACTTATATTCATACTCTAGAATTCCTAATATGGTGTTAAAAATACTGTACTTCTTCCACGGCCAGAGGCAATTAGATGGTACCTCTGCTCTCTGAGCTCCTTCCTTTCATATGCAGTAGTCATTTGTCTGTTGGAACTCAGGCATTATCTCTTCTTCCATGAGCTCCGATTCGGGATCTTTGCTTAACAAGGGAAGACTTTGTAGTCCTTCTGCTTTCAGTGCTCATTCTAAACCTCTATCTTGATTAAGAGGTTAAAAATTTTCTAGTTAAAAACTGACGGATGCTGTCAACACACTGTCTTTTCAGAGATGTTGCAACGTATTTGACTGTAACAGCAGACAGGGATACCCAGACCTCACCAAAAAGCCACGTAAGTGATTAAAGATGGATACCAGCAGAAGTAACAGAGCTTTCCTACTAATATGGAATGGTATGTTTTTAAAAACCTATTTGAACAGCCAGGTATCAAGAAATAAAAATAGCGTTGTAGACAACATTTTTCTACAGGGGCTTCAAAGCACTTGTTGACTCAGATTGGCCTGTAAGAAATTACCGCTTAATTTACAAGGGAACATGATGTGGGATTAAAAAGAACACAGTATCTAAACCATGCTTTGCCTCAGAACTCTCTCAGACAGTTAATCACCCCTTTGTAATAAGAGGCTGTCTATATCCTAAAGGAGGCTTTGCTCTTTATGATAAAATAATCAAGTGCACTGTCAGTGACAGCACCAGAGCAGAAGAACTTGTTTTTCTGTAAATATTTAATTTCTCATTCTCAAAAAGGTAATCTTTGTAAGCTTTTCCATAGCTGACTGGCAAAAAAAGCTTTCTGCTGCTAATAACGCATCTGGTACCTTAGAATACACTGTACCTGGGGACACAGGTACCTGAACCACTTGTTTAAATATATAGCTGGCTCTATCTGGCAGAGGTCCCACCTGGCCTGATCTGAATAATTTTCATCTATTTCGCTGAACTAAATCTCCAAACTAAGAGCATAGCTAATGTTATAACAACCTAGACTATCGCCCATGCAGAGCCAAATCCTTCAGATTTTGCTCATACAAATCTCCCTCACATTTCTGAGACTCTCTTATCAGGATCTTGTGGAACTGAGTGCCTATTTCCTGTCAAATTGTTTCAAGGAGGAAAAGGCTGTCTGAACCTGCTGAAATACCAAGTACATCTGTAGTGGCACATGAAAACTCTTGTTCTTCTCTATAGGTTTATCTTTGGTTTGGGTGTACAGAATTATCTTGCATACTAGCAAGTGTTGGAAAGGATCCGATGATGTGGACAGGGAAAGTATAGGCAATGTTCTCATTTGTCCTGTTGTCCAATCATTGCTTCTTTACGAAATGCATGTTGCGACACAAGCACGTACACTCATGCTGTCCTTGGTGCAGATCACTCATATGCTTTTATTCAGCCTGGGCCTCATCTTATGAGGAGCCAAGTCATCACAAAACTCCCTTTAAGATCAATGGAAACTGAGGGCCTGAAATTATTTCAAATATTGTACTTTATTGTAACTTTTTTTTTCCCTTTCATTTTCAAGACATCTTTGAAGCTTTGGAGCTGCTACAGAGTTCGCTTTAAGGAATGGTTGTGCTCCATTCTAACCTTTCACATTATATTAGCAAAATCAAAACCAGGACAATTAGATACCTCCTGATTTTCATTTGTTTTAATATTAAAGGAATGTTTGAAATGGCACAAGTCTTGCGGAAAGTACTTCAAGCCGTGACTGTAGCAGCACTGGAGTTCTGGTTGCAAACATCAAAGATAACTTAAAAAGAAAGAAAAAAAATTGAAATTGATAATTCTTTACATTTGGGGGTACTTTGGAATAATTTTGTCACACATATATATAAAAAAAGACTAATAAAAGAGAAATAACTACTGTTGAAAATGAAAATGTTTTGAATTTACAACTAAGCTAAGGCATTTTCCTATTGTCACGGGTTAGGGCTGGGCTGGCCAGTAGACAAATGACAGATGCTCTCTATTACCCTCCTCCCTCCCCAAAGGGGAAGAGGAAAGGAGTATTAGAGAGATACTTATGGACTGGGAAAGAAAACTAAAACTGCTTTAATGAAAATGATAATAACAAAATGAAATATATACAATACCAATAGCAAACGCAACCCCTCTGATGGTAACAACGTCACCATCCCCACTGATGGTGTGGGCAGGCACTGGGGAAAGCCCAAACTGGACTCAGTGGCAGACAGGACTTGGATTCAGGAGCTGGATTCTGGAACTGGATTCAGGAATGCACGGCCTGGGATCAAAGGCAAAATGGACAGAGTCCTCCTCAGACTCCAGCCATTGAAGAAGAGGAAGAGAGTTTGACCCTTGTGATCCCTCAGCTTTATACCGAACATGACATCTATGGGATAGAGCACCTTGCTGGTCAGTTCAGGGTCACCTGTCCTGTCGTCTCCTCCCCACAGGTGCAGCCTCTAACTCGCTGCACCCCACCGTGGCACACAGGATTGAGCAGTGACCTTGGTCTGCACAGGAGCAGGTATAAGCAAAAGCTTTTCTGCACACCAGTACTTAGTAGTAATTATAAATATCAAGTGCTGTCACTTCTCGAAGCAGACACCATCTGCAAAAACATGCTGTTAACTTCAGGCAGTGCAGTGACTTAGAAGAGACTGAGCTGAAAACTGAACAGAATTCATTCCTTTCTGACTCAATCCAGGACACCTATTTTGCCTTCTTTGGGAAAGAGGAGAAATAAAACTTTCTGGCAATGCTGGAAAGCTGAATAAGCAAGTATTCAGGAGAATACCTGCTGGAGAATCTCTGCCATTGGCTTCCTGTAAGGCCATTAGAAAACTACTTTGTACTTTGTTCTTTTTTTAGTCTCAGATTTTTCCACCTCAAATGTCTGTGCACTAACAATTACAGGTTGGTTAGTAGGGTTTTAATCCTACTTGCATTTAAGACAGATCTGAATACTTCATGTCATAAACGCTTAAATCAGTGTTTCCTGTTTGTTGCCCTAATAATGGCACATTAAAGTAAAGTATGGTGATAAATATATATGCAAAATACCTGAAATCTCTCTTTTGCTCATATTTTTCCCCTTTACACAGAATCACAAAATGGTAGTGGTTGGAAGGGACGAATGCGGATCAGTCAGTCCAAAGACCCTGCTAAAGCAGGTTCTCCTAGATCCAGATCATGTCCAGAAGGGTTTGGAGTCTCCAGAGAAGAAGACTCCACAGCCTCTCTGGGAAGCGTCTTTCAGTGCTCCGTCATCCTCAAAATAAAGAATTTTCTCCTCATGGTCAAATAGAACTTCGGAGGGTTGGGGTGCCCCAAGAAAAGAACCCCCCCCAGCCTCTCTGGGAAGCGTCTTTCAGTGCTCCGTCATCCTCAAAATAAAGAATTTTCTCCTCATGGTCAAATAGAACTTCCTGTGTTCAAGTTTGAGCCTGTTTCCCCTTGTCCTGTCACTGGGCATCACTGAAAAGTGTCTGGCCCCCTCCTCCTGAGACCCACCCTTTAGATATTCCTAAGCATTGATAAGATCCCCTCTCAGCCTTCTCTTCTCCAGGCTAAATGGATCTGAATAATATAGACCCATAGAGATTAAAAAAACAGTAAAGGACATACCGTGTTTTTGTCAGTTGTCTCCTTATTCCTTTATCTCTCCTAAACTTAGTTTGCAAACTCCTTGGGACTGAGATCATGGCTGAAATTATGGTCCTGTTGGGTTAAGGGAATTTTGTATTTGTATTTGTAAGTGCTCCATACCCTTTATGGTAAGGCTTAGAGAATATTAAGGAAAATTCCCCTTTTCAGTGTTCCCTGACAGAGCTGGGATTTTGAAGGAGGAAGTTTTCAGTAGTTTGTGGGCATGAAAAATGAAAATATTATTCAATAACTAAAAATAGCATTTACCTCAAAAGATGTTAGGGCCGCACTCAAACAGTGCAGAAGACAAACATATGAGCTATTAGCAACCAGTAGGATATGGAAGAAGGTGAAAAATAAGCAAGTAGACTGGTCAAACACTAGCAGAGGTAGTCAGCAAGGATCAGACACTCAGTTATTTTATTAAAATGCCCCTTTCAAAGATTAAAAACAACAATAATTTAGAACTTCGAGAAGTTATTTTCATTATTATTCTTGTACGTACTTGTGTAGTCACTTTTGGATTATCATAAGGGCTCTGGTTTTATTACATTAGCAAGGAAAGAAATTAAGTATTTAAAACCAAGCATATTAATATATTGCTTTTTCTGCTTTGAGGGAATGTAATGTAATTTTAAGAGTATCTGAACTAAATTACTATGCTTATCAAAAACTTCAGATATCTCCCAGTAAATCACAAAAAAGTATGATTTAAATATTTGAACAGCCTCTTCATATTGGATCATATCGAAGGAGCAATCCTCAAATGTGGCCATGGCCTAGCAGAGACTTCATCTGAGCTTTACATTTTAAATGGAGGCTTCAATAGGCTGCTGAAAACCAATGCGTTTAGTAGCTGTGTTTTGTTGCTTTTCATTTAAATCAGAATGATCTTAGTTTGGGGCGCTTGTTGTACTACTGATACCTCATTCTTAATTCCATTATCAGCTATTAAGAGTGAGACGGATTGTAGTCGTCAAATGCAGGGTTCTCCAGCACAGACCAGGACACGCACATCACAGGAACATTGATAATAGGCCTCTGGTCCTGAACTGCTATTTTTTCCACATTCATTGGACCAATGAAGGAGTTCACACACTGCAATTTTCTAATCTCAGGTCTGGTGACCCTTGTGATACTAGCAGCCCATGGTATCTCCATCGTCCTAACAAAGACACCAGAGCTTCCAGTCAGGTAGGTCCTGTCATTCATTCTTTCTGCAGGAGATGACCTCTTGAAATTGTCCTATGCTCTTCAGCAACCAGGATGATGCTGGGTAGTTCAGTGGTTTTTTACTAGCTGCTGATTGGCTGGAGGAGCAAAGGGAGATGGTGTGGACTTCCTGGATCCCAGCACTCCCTTTGCATATGTTCTGCAAAGAAACCAAGAATCTGTCCCTCTCTAAGCTTTTATCTGTGGCTTTGTCATTCAAACCTCTCATGTCTGCAGGGAATGAAGGTGACAGGGTACAGCTTCAAGCTGAGCTTGATCCCAGGAAGGGAGTCTGTCTCTGTTTTTCCTTTTGCAGCCAGTTTCATCATCCTGCAAAGATTCTGTACTTCATCTACTCAGATGAAGTAGTTAAGAAGCAAACTTACCAGAACTTTCCTCCTGTTGCTGGGCTCTCTTGCAAGAGCTTGAACAGAAAGATCCCGGACTAGTTCAGGAAACAATTTTCAGGAAAGCATGTGGAGTTTCAGGGGTGATAGGATCTGACGGTCCATTGCACTTGCCAAGCTTGGCACCTGGAACAGGTCAAATGCTAGAGGTGTTTAATCACAAGGAGGAAACTCATTGCTGCTTGGTCATGACCTATTCAGGATTAGGGTAGATTTTAGGGTAGCTGAGATCATTCTTAAGATTCTCTGATGATGATGGCAGAGGTTGGTGCTTAACATGAACATGGCAATTGTTTCATCATAGTTTTCTCCAGGTATTCTCAAGGGTGAGTTCTCTGCCACTCCTTCCATGGCAGTATATACTCTTTGGATGGAATTGCTGTCTTTGACAATGCCCTCCTTCCCATCAGCCACTGATTTCCCATCTTTGTAGCTCTGGGTTTCCCATCACTGTAGCTCACAAAAGTGTTCAAAGTGCTAATCAGGTTGGATGATTTCATTATAAGTGAAATCCTTAGTGGCTTTAGGTACATCTGATTTTGATGAGTTACAATTTTGTACTCACTCAGCAGGCCACGATGGTTGTAGATGCCTGGTGTGTTCTGTAACGACAGAGCTTTCCCAGCAAAAATCCTGGCATTGACACGAGTCTAGAAAGAAAAGAGTTTTCAGGTTTTGACACTCATAGATACAGGTTTCTTAGGGAGTCCTTCCTGTCAGCCAGTTTTTAAACTTCACTGGGCCTGTCTGCTGACTGAGGTGCAGGTATAACTACAGTGGAAGGAATTTATTAGTGCAGGAGACAGCTATCTTTTTGTGGTTCTAACTCCTACAACCCGTGCCTCACTTCCTTACTTCTGTCATGAATATAATAGCGTTCTAACACTACCTGTGTTGAGAACAACCTCTGGTAATGATAGGCATTTCTGGGATATGGTGGTAAGGATCGTATAGTTCCATGGAGACAGACAGGCAACTGCTCTGCAGGAACAAGCATATTTGACATAGATGACAACATGATTCCTCTCTCTCCTCTTGCTGAAGGAATACTTGCTATATCACTAGACAGTCGCTTAAAGGGAAAAAGTGCATGGAAAAAAGCCTATCATTTCTTTCTTTCCTGTGTTCTTTCGCTGTGTCCTTTTGAGGAATTTTGTCGAAGGGATCAATACTGCACTGTCAGTGAAAGGAGTCTGTGCAGCTGAAGATTTTTGAGGAGAAGGAACTAAGCAGCCACAAAATATAGCAAGAAGGAGTAAATGCTGACAATTATTACTGTCCTAATTAATTAATTCCACTCTATATAGAGCACATGGAAACCAGTGATTAAGCTTCTGCAGACACGATAATTACTATAGGTAACTTCTATAGAGTAAATAAGACTTCTTTCTTGAACGTAAATACACATGAAACATCATGGATTTTACCTCTTCTTTTATGAAGAAAAAGTCAATTAGATTAATTTGGTAACTGAATGTATTTCTATGGTCTGCAAGAAGTTACAGTGGATGTTCCAGTAACATCTTCCAGTCCTAATCTCCAGCAATACAGCTTTATGCAAGCCTTATTATTTATATCCACGCCCAAGACAATTTTCCTTTTATACATTTTTTACTCTCCTTTTAAACAGAGTCCTACTCTAGCTGACTGGTCAGAAATGATTTGGCTTTGTCAAGTATTTTTCCCAAAGGCCTCCATCCCTTCCACCAATGGTTCCTTGTTCTACCTCCTGAATGACAGAGGCTTCATGTGGATTAAAAGAACTACTATATCAAATTATGTGGTGGGGAAAGAGATATTCTGGCTTAAAACTGAATTTCATCTCCCTTCCTTTGGTCTATGTTCCATCTCCAACAATAACTTACTGCCTCTCTCGTTCACAGCACACAGGGTGTTCCAGACGTTAATAGGGTAATGAGATACACACAGGCCCTGCAGTTCTCAAAATGCAACTCCAGGAAGAAAAACGGTCCCACTGCTCTAATGAAGGCAGGGCACGAGGCCAATCTGGTAGAGAAATCATTTTGTTTTCCAAATTATGACTGACCATTGGAGCTTTTGAAAATATCAGAAAATGGACTGGAATCTCCAAAAAGATTTATTGTTTTACTAAAACTTCAAATGAAGCCAATAATCTATTGGCACTTAAAAAAGAAACAACAATCAGGAAAGCACTGAATCCACTAGACATATAGTTTTCTACTGAGGTGTGAATGAATGATTATGACAGGATGTCTTGGAGTTTCTAGCTGAAAAGTAGACTTCTTTCTGGTTAATTCATGTCATTCAAGTAGTGTATGTGTGCTTAGACAAAGATGCTTGGAGCATCACTGACCAGATCTGCCAACATACTTTAGCTCTGACCTGTAAAGTAATTTCAGTTTATATTTATTTAAAAACTGTGCTTGGTCTCCTCTGAATTATAAAACTACATCTTGGGGAAAATGGTGTGAGGTTGTGCTGTGAATTTAGTCCATAAATCCACATCAATATTTGGTTTTATCAGTATCAAATCAGTGCTGGCACTTCTCCTTACAAATATAGTCCTTGTGACAGAGTAACTGGTTTTATTTCCACTGAAAATAACAAAAAAATTTCAGTAAGAGATGCACCTGAGCTAAAACACAGCTTTAATCAGTTCTGTGCACTGTCTTGCCCTACAGAAACTGAGAAAGAATATTTTCTTTGTTTTAGTTTAAGAGTCAAATTTAAAGTGACCTACAGAAGAGACAAATGATTTATGAAGAGTTCCCTTTATGGTTCATTTAAGATTTTTAAATTATTTCTTTTAGAGTATTTTTAGCAGGTTTTGTGCAGTCTCTTTTTTATAACACTTTATGGATAAGTGAAAGTGGTACGCTATGTAGTGAATGAAGTTATATGTGAGGAAAAAAGAAAAATTTATATATAACTGTGGCTTAAATAATGGGCTTTTCCATTTGTTACACAGAGAAAGAAAAGGTGACTTTAAGGAGGACGTCACATTCAGTTTTTTCAATTCAAATCAGAAATAGTCTATAATTACACCCTAGGTCCCTAATGGGTCCTCTAGAAAATCATCAGAAAGCAAACAAACAAAACCTTGGAGCTCTGACTGTCCATATTTTCATTGTGTAAGGAGGTTTTTGAATGAAACAAAAAAACCCTTTGAAATGTTTGGCAATCTGGAAGGGTAAGGTTTCACAGGTCCAAGCAGTGGGTTCAGGGCTAGCCTTTAGGATTTGTGTAGCAACCAGCCAATTTGCTGTGCAGGTTAGGAATTGGAAACTTTGATCCCTCAGTATCAAGGGCTCAGCGAAGCCAAGTTCAAGAAGTCTCATAGATGTAGCGATGTCACTATTGGCATTTAGAAGTGCTGAATGGGCACAGTTTTCATTACTCTTTAAGCACCTCAAGGGTTTAAACTGAATTTCTCTAGCAATCTGAGACTAGTCCATTGCCTGTACTGCATCATGTACTTGTCTTCAGAAGAGAACCTGCACCATCTGCCTGGCTGCAGAGATCACGTATCTTCCAAATGCTGAAGGTTTTTCTCCCCGCTCAGGTTTCCAATAGAATAATCTCATATTTTTAGTTAGCTTTTTCTTGTTGGCAGCAGCAGACTCTGAGGTGCACAGCAAATTGCTTATGCAGCCTACTGACTTTCTCCCGTTGTGCCATGGGATGGCTTAAATGGTACAGTCCTCATTCTTCTGTTACTGGCAGATGTTCACACGTTCCCTGTGGTCATAGCTGTGAGTAGAAGAGCAGGCCTTCTGGATGTGAACACAGTGCGTGGACAGTTGCATTACAACTCAAGATTCTCTTGAGAGTTTAATTTTAAGCCTAGATTAGCCAAGACATTTGCAGTGAAAATCCAAGCTGATACCCTTGTCATAAATTAGAGTAGGAAGATCGAATGTATAGAAGATTTTAAGTGTATGTATTTCCCTTCTTCCCAGAATGTAAATGCCAAAATGTAATCCAACATTTTCAACACTAATTGAGTTTCTGGTTTTTGTCTGTCGAGGTCAGAATTGTAAAATGTCTTAAGGACACTGTCTGGAGTTTTGGATTTTACTTTGTTGGAGGAGATAATGTTGTGTTTTATAAAAATCTGTTAATCTGGAATCAGATCTTATCAGGGTGAATCCTGTGACCTTCTGAAAGACTGTTTTAGCGATAGAAAAGGAGTTTATATTCATATCTGTTTTCTTATATAATAGATACATCTTTGATTTTGTCTGATACTGATAAGAAAAGATGGGGTTTTATTTCCATGGCTGAATATGCTGTTATAGATCAATTGCACAAAGTCTCAACAACATTCAACCTGTGGATGATGTATAGGACTGAGCTGGAGCTCACAAAGTCTGGCCTTCTTTACACCTTACTGAAGACAGCTGGTAAATTGTTTTAATATTCTCGTGTCTTGGCTTTCCTGATTGCAAAATAAAGATTGTTATATTCCACTTCTTCGTAATCTGATTTGATATCTACCAGTCAAAAAAGAGTGTATACCCAAGCAAAGATGGAGAATGTTCAGTTTTCAAGGCATTGCTTGGCATATGTTTTGATATTATTCTAGTCCTATAAATGATGCATAAAAACAAAAATTAAGTCAAACAATTAGAACTTTCTTTTTTCAGACCCCCTTTTTATCCCCAACAAGAAAGTCATCAATTAGGTGACTTGTAAGAGTCTGAAAGTTATCCTGGTATGCTATTTTTAATGAATACAATAAAAATATGCACAATGAAATATATTTCCATAGCCTTCCATAATTTTATATTCTTTAGAGTAAATAACTGTATTTATTAACTGTTTTGAATAATTAAATTATTGTCATTATTTCCATAGCAGAGAAAATATGGGGGAATCATTTTACAGAGCCTGCTCTAGATTAGATTGGCTAGTGTTCAAATGAAGGCAATTTTCCTGTCACTGGATGTTTCTGACACTAGAGCTAGATATTTGCTGCTTTTCTCTAAGAAATGAGACATCAGGGATCCACCTTGATTATAACATTTAGTGGAAAGACTTTTCACCAATAAATTTGTATACTCAGAAAAAAATCCTTATAAAAGAGGTTGCTCTCTTGCTATTCAAGTGGCAATGAAGAGAGTTTCTTTTCACTTGTAGTGCAAGCTACCTGTCCATTTTTTTTCTCTGAACTTGGCAAAAGCAGGTTCATTTACCACTTTCACTCTTTTGGCTTTTGAGTCAGTAAAGTACAGTTTTAACACCTCTTACATCTTTTTCCCCTTCCTATTTTTGAAAGACAGCCACAAGCACTATTGTGAGCACAAATAAAGTCAGACTTTCTCCTGAAGAGCTTTACAGGTAAACACTTGACTAGACATTCTAGGAAATCCAGATGTTTGGAAGGACTTGAATGAAGAAAGGGTGATGTCTTGGCTGAAGCTAAGCTTGAATGCTTTTACCAAAATATGCTACTAAATTTAGCCTGGGTGGCTCAACAAATTTCCCTTTGTTACCCAGAGATTTCTCACTACTATGTTTTGGGGACTCATTTGGCTCGTAAAAGGGGCCGTAGGAACAACTCTGGAGACTAACAACTCCACTTATTTGCCAAGTGAGCTTCAAAGAACTGGAATAGCAGTGTTTCTTACTCTAACGAGGGATGGGACACTTCTTCTAGTGTGAGAATGTCTATATCCATTCATTTTTTTAGTCTCTTCTTAAACACAACCAAGGTAGTGACAAGTCTACTGAGAATCTCTTTGGATTAGTCTACAACTAAGTCCTCTTTGAACAACTTTATTTCATATAGTGGTTGCATGTAGCTACCGCCGTCAGGGAAACTCCTGCATTCCCAAATCCATCAGACTGCACCACTGTTTGGTTGCTTTTAAAACGAAGCAACACTTGATGATTCTTACACTTTTTTTCTGTCAAAATTCTGATTACTGGTCAAGAGCATAGTAACAATGCCAGGATTTGGGCACTGCTCCGGATTGGAACTGACCTCACATCTTGATACAAATGTCATAAAGTTCATTCACAAGACTGAGGCATCTGTGCCATGTTATGGAGTTGTTGGGAGTCTAATTCACACTTTCCTAACTGTAATTTTATATAGGTGCAATATCAGTGTAACTCTGTGGCTTCAGTGTAGGCAATTTTGAGGATGTGGTCTGGGAATTCAGGTCTCCCCATGAAATGTGTATACTTGAGAGTTATGTAAGGACACCTATTTGCACTAAAGCAAATGTGATAAGAAAGAAATACACCCTTCGGACTTTTTGGAGTATCACTGCATTTATATCAGTGTAACTGAGAATAAAATCTAGTTCCTTGATATTTTTAAATGTATTTTTATTCCATAAATTATTTTAAATCAATTAACACAGATTTAAATGATGAAAAATCTGCGCAAAACAAGTTTGCAACTTCTAAAACACTTTTTAGGGGTGTGTTGAGGAGTGAAAAACCTTTACATAGGGAGGTCTCAAAGGAGATGCCATTCATTAATGTTTTAAACAGATGCTTCACTGAGCAACATATTTAATTAAATCCACAACTGTTGTGCTTAAACAAGACAGATTTTTACTAGGGCAAGCACGAAGTTGAATTCACAGCAGCAATTAAACAGACTTGTTTGTGTGGTGTGTTTTATCAAACAGGTAGAGTCGCTTTTCAAAGACATTAATTTAAGTGTTGATCATTGTTAAAATAAAAACAAAGCTCAAGATCATAGTGTACTTGCAGCCAGTACATTAAAAATGTAGGTGGCTATTCTTTCTGTAAGGTCCGATCCTATTTCCATGGGAATTAATGGGAGCAAGACCGAGCTTTTGGAGACATAGGTGATATATGTAAGTGCATGTATACATGTATATATATAAAAGATTACATTTATGTATATATAATTCTTTAACATATGCATTATGTTTTGTGAAGATCATAAACAAGTGTATGGCACAATAGCTTATGTTATAAACAAGCAAACAGGAACCGCTTGCTCTCCATTTCAGTATACAACCCATTGGAATGCTAAAAGAATCATTGGCTAACACAAGACCGAACACCACAAGCCCTGATTACACCAAATATCACAGAGTTATAGCCAGGACTAGAGTATGCAACCACACCTTTACTTCCCCCAGCTTTCTGCCACAGGAACCTCATCAAGTTCAGCGAAATTGCTCTAGATTAACAAAGTAATTGCATTTGTGTTGTATCTGGGCTAGTCTACTGACCTTAGCGGTGTTCCTCTGGTGTAAATGGTAGCTGAATAATGTTAAGAACTCTGTGTGGAAAGATTCCTTTGAGAATATCATGCGAGACTGCACACTGTCTTATATTCCTTTGTCTTTTTAATAGAGTGCCTTGAAAGAAGATGTTTTCTTTCTCCTCAGAAAGCACAAGGTCCTTAGCTTGCTCTATAATGGTGGAAATTTAAGGACTCTTATCTGAGTGGAGACTCTGCATGTTCAGGAAGAAGGCTGTGCTTCCTCCGCTGTGGTGGTGTGATGTGCAGCACTCTACAAACCTCACCAATCATCAGAGTCATATCAAGATTTTTTTTATTGCAAGAAGGGTTAGAAACAGTTTCATCCATAATTCATTAGTGTTTATGCATTTGCGGTGTAAAATACACTGCAATGAACACTTGTGTTTTTGAGGAAAGCTTAATGCTAATTTATGTCAACATTCATATAAACTAGAACTGTCTAATCTTAAGGGCACTAAACAAACACTCTCGAGGTTCTGTTCCTGCTGTGCCACAAACTCCTTGTGTCAGCAGAGGGAAAAATATCTCAAGCCTTTTTGATTTTTCCAGTGCCTTCTAAGTCCTCTTTGCCTGTGCATAATTTGGCCTGTACAAGTTTGGCAAAAGAATCTTTTGCGAGCTGTGCAAACACAACCTCATTTTTGGTGTGACGACTAAGTAGCACTGTAATGTAAATTAAAACACTACCATTCTCTATTTCTTTAATGGCACTGTGTGCACGATCTCATTTATTCGATATTCGGAGACCAGTCAAAGCACTGGTTTTTCCTACCATATGACATACTCCTTTATTGCTGATAAAAGGGATTTGCATCAAAGCACTTGTTGATACACCCCCTGATAAAGTTGCACATAGAACAAAAATTCTTATGGTTAACTAACATAGTTAGTTTTTCAAGCGCCAAACAGCTTTTCTCCATTCCAAGGCAATGGCTTATCAGATTTTGCCACACAATAATTGCATTGTCTGGTAAAATCACTGAGTCATTGCCCGTGACACAAATCTTTGTTCTTTTGGGATCTTGTGGAGAAATTCGCCCTGGGTGAAATTCTCACTTTTTCTTAATTATTTGTTGTTGTTGATATTATCTGGTTTTTTAAGAAAAATTCAGAATGAGTACGGTAGTAGTTTCACAGCTTCAACATATCAATAAATGTCTGAAACATGGAATATTTTGATAGCTAGTGCTCTAAGCAATAAATAAACTAGGATTTATTATTTGGTATTTTCTCAAACTCTTTACAAAGGTCTAGAGAAAGAAAAGGATATTATTTTGCAGTTTTGACAGCTTTCCTTTTGATTGTTAAACTAAAGTTATGAAATAGCATGTATTCCAAAGAAGGGTTAACATGAGATACCTTTGAACATGCAGAAACAAGGAATCCAGTTCTCCTTTCATCTTTCTCTCCATCATTTGCCTTCTCTGTGAAATAACATTAGAGTTAAAAAGAATAACGAAAGATGTGAAGACCGCCAATAGAGTTGCCATGTTTTAAAAGCAGATGTAACCAATGAAGCCAGAAAAAACTCAACAGAGGAGCAGCATTAAGAAGTCTAAGGAATGGTCAGCAACATTATATGGGTTATATGTCAGTATTCTGACCGACTGAAAAATAGAAAGCCCAGTCCAGGTCTCCTTCAGATTTGAATTTAAAATTCCATTTACATCAATAATATGGGAGTGGAACTTCTCCTTGGAACAATATTATCATAATTATTTTAGTTGGCTGAAGTTCTTGTTTTTGTATTTCCCATAAATTGGATGTAAAATGACTTTTCAACAATAGTTACAGTATAATATAGCAGCAGTATTCTTGTTAATAGTAGGAGGTGTCAAAGAATTCAACGTCTACAGATAATTACCCTTTTCTCCCTGCAATTGTTACTTTTAATTTTGTGAAGCAACACTGTGTGTTGAAGCTCTTTTCTGTTTTGTAGTAACGTACTGGATGCCGTGCTTATAACTGAAAGGTCATAGGAATTTTAGTGCAGTCCTATGTTATTTGTAAATTCAAGATACACATTACTCCTGTATTAAAGATACTCCAAATGTTATCCAGTAAATTGCATTTCACTGAGCTAACTTAGAGGCCAGAGCACAGCACAGCAAGAAAGCAGGTGTGTTGGAGTGGTGCAGTATCAGAAAGAGGTCACAGACAGAAAAGGTTAGCATTGCAACCTGGTTTGTGATCGGGGTTTACAAAAATTGCATGAATAATTAACAATATACAATACAAAAATTCTCTTTGAGATTGGAAATATTATTCATAATAATTTTATGAATGGACTGAGGCACCTAAAGAAGAGGTTGTTTTTTTGAACCTGTTGCCTCTAGAACTAGTTGCCATAGATATTACTGTCAGTATTATTTTTATTATTATTATTAAAGTTATTGTCAATCTATTTATTATTTATATTGCTCTTCTACAGTGTCTGTAACCAAAATTTGTATTTCCAGCTTTTCCCCCAGATTATCATGCTGTGTACCTCTGCAAATCAGTTGATTTGTTTTAAAGAAATGAACATTTCACGAGGCAACAGCAATATACAAGTATGGTCAGTCACACACTGCTTCCTGCATTAAATCCAAATGGGAGACTCAATAGACATAGCTATTTGGAAGAAAACCCTTCTAATGCCAAATATTTGCTGACCTGGTAATTGGAGGGTCAATTGAATTTATTTGATATAATTTTTTACTAGGAAAGCAATTCTGATGATTTTTAGTTTTAGTAAAAAAATTGTGAATAACTGCTCCGGTTATACGTATTGAAGGATCATTTTTTTAGAAATGCAGAGATAATTCAAAACACGTGGGCTCTGAAAAGTGCCTTTGTACACAACGTTTTTGAAACAGGTTCCATCAGTTCCACTGTATTCGTGCTGCACTTTCCGTAAACCACAACAGGCTGAGGTGAGTGATTGAGGTAACTAACTGACGTCACAGGATTGCTGAAGAGAGTTGAGTCCCTTGGGTGACTCAACTCAAGATGACCAGGAATCCTCAAAGAAAGGACGGACTCCAGCCAACTCGGGCAAACCAGGTGGTTCAATTGCCTGCGGGACCTGCAGGACCTGGATGCCTTGAGTCACTGGGGTGACTGCCAGGACTCAGACACCCAACCTACTTCAGGCAATCCAAACTTCTCTGGTTGCTGTGACAGAAATAGCTGAACACAGAAGCTCCTGTTTTCCACACCTGGACATCAGGTACTTCACAGAGGTTGCTAAAAAAGTCTGATACTCGTTAAACTTTCTTTGGAAGTTCTAAAAATCCTATCCCTGAGCTGCCTCAGGCTGTTTGGTGTGGTGTCCCAGCAAAAAAATCTGCCTAAATAGAATTGAAACATTTAGTGAGAGATATAGACTTTGTTAATTTCTCTGCTAAAGGGCCACCGCTTTCACTTCCACAGTAGGGTGATGCCACCATGGAAGCAGCAGAGACCTTCTGCAGGAGAGAGGCGGGGGATAACCCAGGGACAGCAAGTGCTGCTGACATATTAGGCACAGTTTGAATGAGACCTTAGAGACAGCATAAATCCAAACTGCTGACGGGGCTAGTGCAGAAGCATTTTTGGTGGTAATAATGGAGAAACAGAAAGATGTGATGAGTGGACACAACTAAAATTCCAATGCACTGTTTTACTGTTGATTTCTAGTTATTTTAATTCCAGCTTTTCTGTGACCAAAATTAACAGGGCCAAGGAAAGGGGTCCAAGTTGTATTCTGAATGAAATATAATAATTTTTATTTCCTCGAGCCAAAAGTATATTTAGCCTTGGTACTATAAATCCATCATTTTACTGATGGGAGCGATGAATAGATATTGTAATCAAAAAGCATATTTATGAAGTGATAAAGTATCTCCAGAGGCTTGTGCCTCCAGCTCAGTACAATCCTTTTTGAAGTTACAGTGGCTTTGGAGACTGGACAACTCCTGGGTTTTTTTCGCTTTTTTCCAGCCAGTACAACAGAATGGGCTGTGGACATGAAAAGATGTAGTGGTGAAAAAAATGAGCAGTTCGAGTGAAGTCTGCCCTCTAGTTTACCCTTTTATATTGCACCAAGCACTGCACTTCATACCCAGTGCTCTGGGAATTTAGCATTCCTGGAAATTTATTTATTTATTTTATCGCTTCCTCTTATATTTGTTCACGTTTCATTAAGATGATGAAAATAGTTGTGTGCTCTATATTTAGCCATCTACTTAATACAAAAATTAGCAGTTATCCCTTAAAATATTCAATTAAATATTTAAATATTTTCTCCTATATGAAAGAGACATTTTAGATGAAGCTCATTGAGTCTTACAAGTATTAAATCACTAAAGGTAAGTTTCCTCTATTACTCTGTGGGATGTGTAGTAACATAGCAGCTATTCTTAAGTGGTGGTGATCATCTCTAGGGGAATGCTAGCCTCCACTCTCACTGCAACCATTAATTTGTTTTGGGTTGGTCTGGATATTTTTATGTCTGTTCAGGTTGTATCTCATAGTTAAAGGAAATAAGAATAACACCAGTGCAGCATGTGAAGATTAGTTTTCAGCTGTCAAGAACGGAAGGCTTTGTTCATGTGTGCAATTTATATAATTTGTATAATCATTCCTTTATCTTACTAACGTCACAACCGAGACTCACTTTGCTCTTCTTGTTTGTGTTAGATAACAATGTGTCATATAAAAATTAAACAAAAATTCTCTCAGAATGGTCTGATGATAGAATTCTAAGATGAATTTTTAGTGTCTCAACTCCTGGAATTGTGAATGTACCGAACTTTTTCTTAAATATCTTTCTTCACAGCTTGGATGATTTCTGTTCTGAAAACTGTAATGAAATTCAAGATGTGTATGCAGGGCAGAACAGCCTGGAGTGAATTTAGTTGTGCAAGAAAGGTTTATGATGAGGGAGGATGAGAATGAATTAACACTGAAATTGTATTATATCATTCTCAGTAGGAGGAGTATACTTTAATTGACCTGTGTATGAAAAACAAAGAAATGTTATTAGCCTTGTTTACTGAAAGATATAAGCTGCATAATATCTTTTTCTTCCTCTAACATGGACACATACATTATATTCAAACACTTATGTTTACAGTCTTTATTCCTTCCCTCTTAACATAACAGAATTGACCAGGTCTTAAACCACACAGGGTGATACTGTGATAAGCATCAGGGTGTACCCACACACTTCAGCAAACATTAAAGGGTGAAGGCAGGAGTCTGGGACAACTATTACACCCTGTGCAATCCACCAATTCCTCCAGGGTGTGAGCATGCCAGAAATAAGGGAATTGGGAATCAAGTCTTTTAAAAAGCAAATGCAGAGGGAGGTGTGTCTATGTGTATATTCATACATGTCCGAGTGCTATAATGACAACTACTCTTTCAGCAGTTCAGAGCCAAGGAAAGTTATCGACGATGTGCAATATTAAACCTATATTGTCAATGTATTCCGTTCCATTCCTGATTTATTTGAACACTAGCATCATCCAGTTCAGAGAGACTTTTCCAGACATTTCCATATGAATCATAACTTGTACAGCTATGTGAACTCTGTCCTCTCTCATTTTTCCATTTTCTATTCATGTAACCTTGTGACTTTGCTGGGATGTCCCATCCTTCTCTTTCACCTGTGGCTCTGAGCTCATCATGCTGTTCTCCTTGCTCTGCCTCCTCTTATGCCACCCTTGGGCACTGCAGGTGTTCTTGTTCAGTGGCTCCAGGGAGGCTCCACTTCCCCTGTCATGATGTCTCCAGTCATGTTACTCCACAGGGAAACACTGGAGACAATTTTTGCAATGGATTTACCCCAAATGATAAACAAATGTTACCACAGCCTACAAAGATTTTAATGATAGCAGGAGCTTCTGTAGCCTAGACAAAGCTATAATGAAGTACAGTGGCTGCAAGCTGAAGTCAGATAAATTTAAAAAAACTAGAACTCCCTTATTTCATGTCTTAACGGTATGGGCAATAAAGCGTGGAGAGAACTTGTCTGAAGTTGTGGTAGATTTTTCTTGTTTCTTCAGACCTTTCAATGAAAAATCAACATTGTTCAAAAAGATATTGGAGCTCTAAGAAAAATTAATTTGCTGCAGCAATTTTTTAGAGCAAGGGCTTGTGTTACTGAGGAGACAGCCTGGTTGTTCACAATGGTCCTTCTAGCTTCAGCTATCAATTCATCATCGGGAAATACCCAGTCACCATTTAACAAATTTCCATTTTTGTTGTTTCCCATTCTCTTGTTCTACATTTATCTGCAGACTATGGCAAGTATTATCAGAAACAAAAATCTTGTGTAGGCAATACTTTTCAGCAGACATAGCTATTCCAAACAATAGAGCATATGCAGAAAACCAAAGCTATTAATACAATTAATGCTGATTTTTCGTAACACTGCATATACTGCCACAATCATGAAGTTACAGATAACCCAGGAATAGCTCATCTACACTCCAAGTTATGATATTTCATGACCTACATCTGTGCACCAAAGAAAAAAAAAATATCCCCAGAAAATACCCTCCCCAATAGTTTTTCATAAGGATGAAACTTACTTTACTTACGAAAAAAACCCCCAAAACATCAAACAACCAAACAAACCAATAACAACCCCCAATCTTTTGACTAGTTAATTAATCAATTAAAAACTTATAATGCATATCAAAATGTTAGATTTCCACCTTGTCACAGTTATATATAGCCAGTATCTTCTCAATTAAAGTATACTTTCCAGTAGGGCATCAACTGGAAGACACTAACATATATCAAGGGCACTGACTGTAAGAATTCAGACATGCAGATGTCTTCCTTCATTAAGTTATTTCAGTGACTGATCAATTAAAAGTATGTGATTTGCTTGTACTATGAGTCACTTCTAGCCACTGCTTTTATAGACGGGTCATTGCTTCTTATTAGTTTTATCCCTGGTTTTATATCTACAAATGTGTTAAACTCTAATATCTTTGCTATATCATGACAGTGTAAACCATGATGTGTTTATGGGCAAGCTCAGAAAGCATTCAAAGTCTTCATTTTGCTTTTCAATCTTGTGATAGCTGACTATGGAAAATCTTAATTATCCCACAAAGAAACCCAGATGTCATAGGATTTGGGATCCACTTACACTAGTAACTTCTGGGATCAGAATTTTATGCAGAGACTGCATTTAATTCCCCTGAAGATAGATTTCGGTAGTGAGAGTTAAAAATCTTTTCAAGAATTTCAATTTCTGATGGTTTCCTTTCGTTGTTCCACCTGTATCAAGAAGAGATGTAATGACAGTCCTTCCTTTTAGGTAAGTGCAAGATTGAGTGGGACTCAGTCTTAATGATCTCAGATAAGAAAACTCTGCATGGCTTCTCATGGCTCTGCAGTAGCTGAGGAAAAAGCGACCCCAGAAGAGGATTCGCAGTGTCACATTTCTCATCTGTGATTGCCACTGCAGTACTGCTCTACACTGGACCGATAGTGCCTTGGGGATAGGATACAGCTTTTAATCAATCATCATCATCATCATCATCATCATGGCTTGGCTTCGCAGACAAAGATTTGGGAAGGGCTTTACCCACGCTTACTGCAAGTGCGCTGATGGCTGAAAAGGCCAATGCGGGATAGGCAAGACCGGTTGCAAAGAGCACAGCGGAAGGTCTCCTTGGGTGGTATAGTTGAGGCACGGTTCTTTCTGCGCTGTCTTTTCTCCTCGAGACTGATTCTACGCGTGTTCTCAAAGGAGGCAGCAGCGTTATGTATGGTGTGTCTCCAAATCTCCCGATTGGAGGCCAGGGTAGACCACTGATGGTGGTCAATATGGCCTAGGCTGAGGTATTGTTTCAGGGAGTCCTTATATCTCCTCTTTGGAGCTCTTCTCTTGCGGCAGCCGGTGGCGAGTTCACCGTAGAACACAATCTTAGAGAGGTGGTGATCCGCCATCCTGGAGACATGCCCTGCCCAGCGCAGCTGCGTCAACAGAAGATGCCTGTTGGCCTCAGCTAGCCAACTGGATTGGAAGGGGAGATGAGCTTTGGTTAGGCCACCTTTTCTAGGCCCCTTTCCGTGTGGAGCAAGCAGTGCTCTCCTTGAAAAAGGCTGTTTGGTCATTCACAATGCTGCCGAACGAGACTGTCATCTCCTGGGACACACTTTGTCTGAACCCTTCAGTTGAGACCTGTCAGGCTTGGGAGACCCCACCGGAGGGACATGCCACCACCAGCACAGCTCTCAACCTCACAAGGGCATGCAAGCTCTTTCCCCACGACAGGGGGGTGCCCGTGAAAGAGTTTTAATCAATTATCAGGATCAATAATACCTTTTTTTCTTTCAATCATTTGCTACAAAATAGATTGCTCCACTTAAAAGGAAAATTATGTCATCATCGTGATATTCTCTTGCATACTCTATCTTTAATCAGATATGAGGAGATACCTATTGCCATCAGTCTTACAACTGTTTGTTACATGGTTTATCAATATTCTTATATATGGCCTGATATTCTCCTCTCCCCCCATGCCATGCTTTACTTCTGCTGTAACTTTTTCATGAATAAATTCCATGATGTAAACATTGACTGAACAGGTGAGAAAAATATTAGTAATAGAAAGCAAATACATAAAAATTGCATAAATTCCATATACTTGCTTTTTGCTCTAAGGGCGCCTTTTTTTGTACTAGATAGTGTCCCATGAACAATTCTAGATCCTGAATTACGTTTTTTGTTTTGTGTTCCAGGATAATCACAGATGAAATCAAGAAAAATGCATAAAAACAACTCCTTAGGGCACTATAAACTCTTAAGACCCAAATCCTGGTGTCAGCTACACACGCGCAACTCCCAGTGACATCAAGGGAAGTTTCATGACCATACCTGAAAATAGATTTTGTCCTCTGTCATAGCAGGGAAAAATAATGAGCCAAGAAAGTTTCAATGAAACCAGAAACACGAGCTCATGAGAGGAGGAACCTGAGGACTGTTAAGTCCCACATCAGGCATGGCTAAATTGCCAGCGTTATTTTGCTGCTTAGCAGTCAGAGCAGCTTCTAAAAAACCCTCTGCTTTTCTATAGTTTCTCTGTATAGCTTGGAGGGAATGAGAACCATGTCTGAAAAAATCTGGTTATCCTGGCTTCCCGCTGGGCCAACTTCACTCATTGGCACTATAGTGAATGAGTTTGCTTGTACTATGAGTGAACCCCAGAGGGTTTGCAAAGAGGGGTTCTTGTAAGCACCGATTTCAAAAATCGATGGCCTCCCAACTCTACCTGGAGATTCATGAGCAGTATCTCCGTTTTCCTCCACGTTGCAGTGAACTGCCTGTGGGTGCGGTCAGTATCAGCTGCACAAGCAGGATGCCTGGACTCACCCTACGAGCTTTTGGCAACCAGCTGAGACTTCATGGTCAGTATTCATAGGCAGTTGCTTCTGGAGGTAATTCATCTTAAATTTGAGTTCAATATCTCTCTCAAGGCACCTGGTCCTCTTCACCTGCTCTAGAAAGAGACAAGGGAACCAAATTCCTGAGGAGGCACCACAGTTTGGGCCCTAAAACTTGGCAGAGTGAATCTAGAACTGAACGCTTACCACGCTATAGTTTTCTATCCCAGTATCAGCTAAAAAGGGGTGATTTTATGCAGTTGTACTGCAGTACATGAGTATCTGAGTTGAAAATAAATTAATTATACACTAATTGCTGAAAAAAGTTGTAAAGTATATTTGAGCACTAGAGAGAGTGACAGTCTTTCTGTTAGTCTGAACTTGAACTCTTCCTGATGACTCCGCTAGTCCTCCTGAGCTCTCCATTTGGTTTGCTCTTTGACAGAAGGGAAACTGCAGTCCTAGTCCTCTTGTTAATAGAGCAACTGGAGAAATTACACTAAGATCTGTGGGTGAGGAAACTGCTTTCGTGCTGGCAACAACTGCTTACTCAGCAGCACACGTACTCAATGCATTTTACTAATTGTCTATTTATTTCTGCACTCTTTGGCTGTTGAGACTTTGTCATGAGACTGGCCAGATGGCACAGACAGAGACACCTGTAATTAAAAGAGAAATAAATGCTGCAGCATCATGGCTTACCCCCACCTCCAGCTTTTTTTTTAAGTCCCTTTGGCTGTGCTCATAGGCTCTGGAGTTAGTGACACCAAGATGCTGAATTTCTTAAAAGAACCCATAACTTTTGTAACATGGCTCCTAGGAATCAATTTTCATTTCCTAATTTAGCTAATGACAGACTTGGGAAGACCTCTTCTGAGATTCCCTTCTTATTGCACATAAAGAAGATAATGTATTTAATATAACTAACCATACAGCAAGTTTAAACAGCAGAGTTTAAAGGCACTCAGTGATGAAATTCTGTAGACACAGCCCCAGCTGACATGTAACAACAAAGAATCAAGTTTCAATTTTCTACCAAATTTTTTCTTCCTTTTTAGGTAAATTGAAAACATCTCATGAGGCATTTTACTTTGTTTAGTTTCCCTAGAAAGCAGGAAGTGACATTGCATCTGTCATAAACCTGAAGTATTCTTATTTTAATTCATAAAGTGGGGGAAAACCCACACTACCAGTCATGTCCTGATGAAAAAAACGTAAAGGCTTTTACCAACCAAGTATAACTTTGTAAAACTGACAGACACCACTGAGAAAAGATTTGGTAAGATCAGGGGAGAAAATATTCACAGTTCCTGAGTATATTTATTTTTGATTGAAAAGCCTGAACATAGGCTTTCCCTTTTGTGTTCTGAAGTCCGTAACTAAGAACGTGCTACAGCACCAGCACATTAAAACACCCAAGCCGTTTACATTAGTATGCAAACTGTTTATTCAACTGAACGTACTACATATAGGATGTTTATATACCTCACTGTTTATATAAGCCATTATTTGGTTTAAGCAGGGAAGAACCAGTTAAAACTCACGAGACAGTGTGTTGACAGCCTGAATTTTCTTTTCCCTTTAAATCTTCCTTAAAAAGGTGTTCCTCTGGCCTCCATATTTTTTTTTTTGTCAGCCTATGTCTATAGGACCTGTATGTCCTAGAAGAAGGTCCTCAAGTGTCTCTGGTTTAGTGTGGTAATGTTGTGTCAATCCAACATATGCCTTTGGCTGCTGACAACTTTTTATTTCTCTATCACTTAGGCTGCCCATCCATGACATGAAGATTCCCATCATACTGAACTCCATTATCCAAGTGAGATGGGGAGGGAAAAACCTTAGTTTCTCCTTTTGTGTGTGCAGCTTGTAGCCAGTAATGCAGACACAATGAACTTATTGGAGTTGGGAGTAATGGTGTGAGATTGCTCACACCATTACTTTAGATGGAAATTTAGTCTGTGCTGTCTGCACTGGAGGCTTCTTGAGGCTCCCTTTTCTGCTTTATTTTAATTCTCTTTGCCTCAAGGATAATGAATATGAAACTTTGAATAGACCTTTCCAGCCAGCAGTCATTCCTGAGCACCAGTTATGTAACGCTGGGATTTTTGCCTTTGAGAAAGTTGTTTATTTATTTGCATTATTTTTCTAGTATACTAATTATGAGCTACCCTGTCTACCCTAACCCTCTGGAGTAATCATTTTAAAGCTGAAACCTAGTAGCAGGAGCTTTCATTTAATCAAATTTTCATTGTTCATACATTACAAATTAAGTGCCTGATTCTCTCCTATTCACTTACTATACATTGTAACTCCAGGCTTTTCTTTGTCAGTGAGCTTTGGAGTTAATTTCAGCTCTGATCACTGTCAGTTGGAACTTTTCAGTGGTACTATTTTACTACCATCACTCGTTCTTTTGTGTTATGACACCACCTGGGAAAAGCCAGACCCCATTACATTCAGTGCTGTGCTAACACAGACCACAGAGGTGGTCCCAGCTCACATCACCTTGAAATGCTGTACATGTTTTCTTAAAAGCCAATGACAAAACAATTTGCCTACATAACAATATCTCATTAAGTAGTTTTACTGCCTATGAGAATGCAGTCATAGATGAGGATCCTATTGCCGGAAGAATGAAGTGACGCACACCGTGGAATCACAATTAAAATACAGTAAACATAAGGTTGTTTTCAGGTTGTGGCTTAGATTCCGAAAACATGCACATATACAAGAGGTGAGTATCTGATAAGGGAGAGGTAAGTATGTGTAAAAATGATTATTTATCTAATACCCTCAAATAGGTATTGTCTTCAGTGCAAAATTCAGATGACCAGCCTGATTAGGAAAACAAGTCTCACTCCTTGACAAACATATTACCCACTACCTTCTTGATACTCACAGCATTTTGTGTCCCAAACCAAGAAATTAATTGCATCAGGAGACCAAAAATGACCACAACCCCATCACTTTCAAAATCAGATCAATGATTCACCTTGACATCTCATTGTTTGAGCACCTCCTTTGTAAGTCACACCACACCCACTTATGAATAAAGCAGTCCAATAAGCAACCTATAAATTATTCAGTTTATATCTGCTATGAGGAGAATATGGGTTATTTTCCGACTCTTCTATTTTAGAATGATATCCAGGGTAGGAAATAGACATGCGTTTGTGTGTGTGGCGGGGGAGATGTCAGAGAGGGGAAGGCATGTTAGATGCAAGGTTCACTTTAGATCCTAGAAAGAAAGGCAGCTCTGACAATTTGCATTTTGTCTTGGCTGATATTTGAATGTTTTTTGAGAAATTTATTTTGTTATACATGATGGTGGTCTGAACATTCAAGGAGATGCCCATAGTGAGATTGTAGCGTTGTATTAAATGTGTTGCAAATCTTGATATATGAAAACAAAATCTTAACCCGTTAATAGGTTTTGTCCTTGCATCACCTGCTTGAAATCCGTTCTGAGTATGTATATGGTTTAGAAGACTGGACATTCAGTTCAATTGAAGGAGATGGTGTGTAAAACCAATCTTTATCTTACTTTGTGGAAGATACATATGTTTGAATATGCTGAATGGCGATTTTGTATCAAGACGGCTAAGCTTCAAATTCCCTTACTGTTTTGCCTAAATTTAGCATGACTCATGAATGTAGAATTTGATTCAGCTCGGAGGGACACCTTCCCACGACTGGGATTAAGCATCTCTGGCTACAGAAGAATAAGGCTGGAGCTGAGAAGATAACATGTAAATTGTGAAATCCGTAACTTCCAACAACAGCTCAATGACCTAAATACTCCAAGCCCTGAAACACAGAATTTCTCTTCTGCTGGTTGCACAGTAGTCCTCCTGGACTTGTATCATCTATTGATCTTAGAATAGTTATTTGAATAGTTATTTGGCATTCAGGGCACTGATAGCAGAGGAAGGAGATGAAAGTAAATAGCACGTGTAACATGAAGTAAGCAAAAACCAATAAAAATAAAAAAGAGAAATAAAGCTGAGTACACACCAGCTGACATGGTATGATGGTACCACGTTCTTGCTGGTACATGAGTTTTTGAGAAAAGCATAATGGAGTCAGAGTAGGATTGTAAATTCAGAGCTATGTCCTCACAAGAGTGGAAGCAAGCAGACAAAAGACAGACCAATGGCATAGCAGAGCAGTAACCTAAGTGCTGCAGTATTTAATTCACAGACAAAGTGATCTAGAAGAGTATTCATTTTGGCTGTGGTCCTCGTTACAGGAAGACTGAAAGCAAAGGAGTATGGCACCTAGACAACTCAAATCCCTTCATTGTCAACAGATGTGAGCACAGCTGCTCACACAACACCAGTGTTGAAATGAGCACTCAAGCATGGGCTGACATGTGTTTAGGGCAGAACAGGGCATAGCAAGTGTGGAAATCAAACTGGGGGTTGAGAGAACAACACTTTCTGTTCACAGAAGGACTGATCATATGTTTAACAGGTTCAATCTGTTCTCATCCTGATATAGCAGCATAGCCACATGGCTTTGTTATCCTGATGCAGCCTGAATGCAGAATGAAAGGGATTTTTCAAATCAGAACCAACAGTTGTCTGCAGTCCGTAACTCCATGTTCCTCTGTACTGCCATGCTTCAGGACTGTATTGACTCTGTGATGGACAGCATGGCTTGGGTTAGAGACAGGGAACACCAGATTGCCCTGGATGTTGGGGAACTCTCCTTCAGATTTACCTATTCCTCTCTCATGACAGATTTGGACTCTCCCATTTAGTCCAAAAATTGCTCCCTCACGAGGTCTGGGTAATAGAGTGTTGTACCCATTACTTTATTGTAATATAAAATGGAAAACAAGAAATTGTGGGGTTTTTTTTTCACTTAGAGGTTAAAAGCTTTTAGAGGTTAAATATATATAGATCTTTTTCTGAGTTTTGCTTCTATCCCAGTCCTACTCCTGCCCCTATCCACAACTGCTCAGCTTTCCTGTCCTCCCTCCATATTCTGTCTCACATTTCCGAGCCATTTTTCTAAAGCAAATTTTCATGCAGGTTCTTCTCTTCTGATCACTTCCCAGATTCTAGTTTACTGGGAACTGCTTCACCCTGCTACAGGTAAAAATTCTGCACTAAGAAATCACCACTGCAATGCTCATATGTAATAATAATAACAGTGACTTTTCCCTTTATGTTACAGATATTCTCTGAGGATTTGAAAATGTAGCAGGAACATCCTTTATGAAAGAATGTCCTTTGTTTTACAGTGAGCCCTTCCCACTAGGTAAGAACTTCCGTTACTCCGTTTGCAGATGGCATAAAGAAGTTCAGAACTAGTGTTTGAAATTTGAAAGCCTGACATTGTATACCGGAATTAATATTTAGGTATTGAAGTGACTCCATAATTCATAAAAAACTGCATATTTAGGTGCTTGAATACAAAGCTGGACATATGACTTGAAGCACTTAAATTTTTCTTTGTTAGAGGGACTTTGTTCAAGGTGATATAACAATTAAGTGGCAGAATTGGAAACATACCCAGGTCTTCTAGTTCCCACAACACAGAAAAATCACTGGCTCATGCTACTTCCTCTCAGGGTCAATCTATATTTAATGTGAGCATTGTATCATTCAAAGAAAAAATAAATGGTTCCAAAACTTAACATGCATAATTTAGTTTATGCAAAATTGGCACTTTTCCTCAACAGAATATAAAATCTTGTCTGCATAAGTATTCAGTAGTGCCGTAAATGCTATAAAAATTAAGAGCTGAAATGTGTTTGAATTTCAGAGGAAAATAATGTTGGGGCACATTACATGCTCAGCGCAAAATTTAGAGCTGATTCTTCAACTGAGTTAATTACAAGGAGAAGAGCTTGATCTGATATAATTTTGGCACGATTTTCTCTCTAGTTTGTTCTATCCAAGCAATTCTTCTGAAGAAACCAAAATAATGATCAAAATTAAAAAAATAATTAGAATTACAGTTTTAAATAAAATACTCCATCATAATATTTCGGATAAGAAAGTATTTTTGTAGTTTTTCTAATAGAATTCTTCTGAAATTATACACAATTACCTGCTATTATTATCACATACTTAATTCAGCCCATTGAAATTTATTCTAGTGTTCAAATCATAGCAAAGAAGTATTTATATAATAGTAGTGAGGGAATATCATAACCCAAGCTATAGATGGTGTTAAATTTTTCATATTCTAGGTTTTTGTTCTGAATCTGATCTTTTTTACCAAAATATGTCTTTCTAAAAGTCGCTAAAAAGTGACTGATGTTTATTCTGAGATATATTGAATATGTTCTCCTAGATCTTGGAAAGTGATGTTACTGCCATACTGCTGCGATATACCTTGTGATTGCTTATGTCAATACATTTATCCCAGAAGCAATTTGAATTTTCTATCTTTGGCATGTTTCTTTAAAAATAAAAGCTGGAAAAATAAAAACCAATGAGATTATCACTATTCATAATGGCGTGAAAATAGTTTTCAACTTCTTGAAGTATCTGCTGAGCGTTCCTCTACTTTTAGTCATTCTACAGAAACTCAATGCTATCATACCAGCTGAGCTTGAAGGAACAAAACAGCCTAGAACAAAATGATGCCCAATCATTTACACTTCAAAGGAGCTTTGTGAAGAGCAAACTTCTCATACTTAATGCTACTGATTTATTACTCCTTAAGAAGTCATCTTATGCCCCAATCCTTATTATTCATGGACTTGTGAGGAAACTCAATATATTAAAAGTGCCTCCAAGTCCGTCAAGTAAATTGTAGCATCAAAGCTCTGAACTCACTGAAATTGCTCTATGCGCAAAGTCATTATCATGTGTTTGCAGGGCAGTGATCTTTATGACCATGTAGGACACTGTGATCTTGCCTTTGATTTCTCCGAAGACCTTGCTTATTGTCACCAATATTCTATAGGATTAAGAGGATCAATTGCTTGTGTTGAGAGTTTGCAGGATCTGCAACAAAATGTGCTTCTGAAGGAAAGAGGAGATTAAATGAATCAGATAGATAGTAGCAAATTCAAGAATCAGTCAGGGAATTTATAAGTATCGTAGGAATAACATTTTCTCCATTCAAAAAATGTGAGAGAAAACCAAATAATAGAATATGAAATAATGTCTTTAGGTTTCAGTCTGCCCAGGGTGTTACCAAAGAAGAATTTTCCTCTTGATTTTAATAGGAGCAGGAGCAAATTCTTTTAACATTGAAAATTATCTGATCTAAATTGTATTTGACAGTAGAATAAAGATCTTGAAGATATCTGATCCAATTATTTAATGCCTGTGGTGTTCCATTTACATGTCAAAGCACCTGGGATACCACAATGTGCTCTATGGGGAGGATCTTTCCACTCTGAGGATAAACTCGTGCTCTGCTCAAACTATGTTTCCCATAAAGTGATATGCAAGATTCAGTTTAATATGACCTTTGCTTTTTAATCAGAAAATAAGGGAAGATCTGTAGGAGCTCAATGATCAGTTCCATAAAAAATGTGTATCTAAGGTAAGATAATGCCTAACCATCATGACAACAAAACAGAAATTAAGAATATCCAAGAAGAACATCTATATATTTAAAGTATTCAGTGTACAACAGAATGAAATATTTTGATATTAAATGGAAATACAATTACTTTTTAGACATGTGAGAAAAAAAAATTGGGAGTTTCCAAATTTTTTCCAGTAGACATCTCTCAAAAGTTAACTGCTTTTCAAGTGCGTCATTGCAACCATACTTAAGAAATGATGAGACAAAATTATTTAAAATAGAAAGAAAGGTTTCCATTTTAATTATCGTCTCTCATTATTTCCTGACTATGGATTCAGTGAGGCCTTCAAGAATGTATTTAACTTTAAACACAACATTTAAGCACATGCTAAGTTAGAACACTTTGACTTTTGAAAGGTCTTTCATGTAGCTTCTGTTGCTGAGTTATGAAATTGATTGTTGGTTTTCCTCTGCCTGACAGTATGCGAGATTTCAAAACCTGCTGTTACAGTCACGCTAGAGAAAGCTGACTATCAGAAGTAAGAGTTCTATTTCTTTGTTGCTTCACATCTTCTTCACATCCATTTATTAACATTTGTAAGAGTCAAATACAAGAGGATGTGTAATACAGTCCTCTGTTTACCCTAGCATGAGTAACTTGTACAACATTTTTGCATATGCTTGGGTAAAATTTAAAATATGATTCAAAATGCAAGGCACTGGAGAATCAGGGTTTGGAACTGTCAGGTTTACTGGGACAAAGGCCTTTGGATGCAAATTAGTAAGATCCTTTAATAAAAAGTTCTCATGTAACTTATATCATGGATTTCCAGCAATTCCTCAACATCTCAACCTACTGCCTAGATGGGCAAAACACATTTCTGATGGCCTCCGCAGAGCAACAAACCTGTTCATGAGCTTGTCCTAAGTTTTCCCCCTGTCAAATCAGAAGACAGGTAGTATAGAAAAACATATCTTCCAAACTCTTTTCTGAACCTGAAAAATGTTCCAGGCAGTTATCATCCAAGCTGTTAAACAAAAGTTTTTGCAGTAAAGTAATGACAGAAAAATTCTTCAGTATTCAGAAAAAAAAAAATCTTCAGTATTTTTTTCAGTTTTTTCTTTAAAATTTTTATTTAACTTCATTGAGGTTTTAGATTACAGAGAATTTCTTCTGACAATTTGCAGTTATCTTTTGGAAGTCAAAGAAACATATTTATTTCAGAGTCTTTGCCCTTTTATGTAGGTACAGTGAGTTATAAAAATACTGAGAGATTGAGCTATAAAGATATAGAGGCATAGATTCCCAGCTGATGTCAGTGCTGCTACACTGATTTACATCTGCTGAGGATTTTTCTCTCCCACAGGTTTTAGTTCTGAGTGTTTTGTAAACCCCTGCATATCGTAAAACACTTGCAACACACTGTACATGAAAACATAATCTTTCTTATCAGCGGCAATAAAGATATCTGTAGAATATAATTGTTCTGCTTAAAATAAAGAAAAGATCACTTTGTAATTGTACCATTAGCAGGAGGCCATGTCTTCATTGCTCTTGCATACCAGGTCAAATAGTCTAGGGAAGAGACAGAATTTGACCACAGTTTTTGCAGCCCCTCCTAAGGCTACGCGTGAGAAAGCATTTGTAACTTTCACTTCAAGCACGGATCTGCTGAGCTCTGAGGAAATCCCAAATGAGCCTTCTACAAAACACCTGCTTGGCGCTGGGGAATTAATCTTACAGCATGTAACGCTGACGTGGGGAGGTGTTGTGGCTGCCAGCTGGCAGCCCCGCACTGCAATGGACTTGTCCAATGACTTGTCCAATTAGTGGTGTCCACGCACTTGCTGTGTGCAGGAGACACCACGCTAGCATAGCTGATATTCAAGCCCTGCTCTCTGCTGCCTGTAGCCAAGAGCTAGTATGAGGTGTCCTGAAAGGGAGCCAGTCCCGTGGCCCAGGTAGCAAAAGTGGAGCTATACATGGCTTGGCAGAAAGTTGGGATCACTGTTCTGAACGTGCCAAGCACCTCCTGGAGCAGCCAAGCACCCTGATCGAAATGCTGCTCTCAACAAGCTGCATATCTGTCTGCCTAACCAACAACAGCAATCCAGAAAAGTAAGAATTGCACCTGAGGATGTTGCCTTGGAATTGTTTAAGCACCAGCTTTGAGATGAAAATCATGTGTGTATATACACATATAAAAAAAAAAAAGCTGAACTTGTGCTTGGTTCCATTGTGACACGTTTCTCACCGTTTTCACAAAAATGGAAAGATAAAGGTGCACAATTATTCCTGGCTGTTAAGAAAATGACAGATTTGTAGGTAATATAACAGTCTGCTTTAGCAATGCCTTTCACAGTTACGGAATGATTAGAGCAAGAGAAGGCAGGCCTGCCCTTACCACAAAGATGGCTCTATGGTGGATTGTTACAAATAGCTAGGTGCCTCCTGATGTCTTATTAATGTGCTAGCGCAAGAAGAAAACAGAGAGTAGACAAAAGAGCTGAGTCTGTTCCCTTTCATGAGAAACATGGGAAACCACCAGGCAGAAAACAAAGGACACCTCGAACTCCCTCCCTTTAAAATATTTCCCAATTAAAATGTTAAGCAAATACCATTGGTCTCAGACTGTTTACGCAAGGCTGGTCTTGTCAAAGAATAAATGCTGGCAATGCAGGCAAGAAAACGCCAAACTTTCTCATCTTCTCTATACCTGTAAAAAACTGCATAATAAATAGAACAGCAACTTTAGACAGGCCCCAAGGGCTGGTACCACAGAATCATTTTGACCCTTCACTGCCATGCCTACCTCCAAAAAGCAGAAACTCCAATTTCCTTGCCAGTTTCTCCATATCCTGCTATGCCTAAATAGCCTCAGTGCCACATTTTCATCAGTTACGCTCCCCTAGTGCTTAAATGAATGCTGCCGTGCCATACTCAGAAGCCCCCAGCTGTCCACAGCCCAAGCAGCAGGGTCACCTCCCTGTGCTGACTGGGTGGGCTGACACTGGAGAGTCCATGCTGCAGCACTCCTGAGCCAACCCTCGCAGGAAATGCGAGCCACTGCCACAGCAGTGGTTTGGTGCCCTCCTCTCTCCAGCCATGTGCCTGGCTGCATGACTGCGGTGGATGCTGCAGACACATTTTCCCATCCTTGCAGAAGGGCAATACGCTTCACCCAATGGCAACGTGTCTGTTCTCAGGAGACCGTCCTGAGTCCTGGCTTTCCTTGCTTACTCCAGACATGCTGAGCCTCCTGGATGTCACTGGGAAATGAATTGCAGCCTCCTGTCTCCTGGCCAAAAAATTAATTATGGGAATACAGACAAAACTGAGGCTTAAATGGACCACGATGCCAAGGCAGACATGAGCTCCAGCAGGAACACAGGAGAAGGGCACAGCTGCATTTGTTTGCCATTGAGAGAACCACACACTGCATCAGGTGGGCTCTCTTCCTATAGTCCTGCTGCTGCCATCCCCAGTCCGTTGTCCATATTTCAGGGAAAACTGGTGCATCTTAAAAGAATTTTGAGATGGGTTTTACACTAATTAATAAACATATCAATTCATGTATAAATCTATATACAAATGAATTCTGTGCACAGATGGCCATCCACCATACTTGATAGTTCAAAAAATAATATCATTATAAACTAATAATAGTTGGAGGGATTTTGTTAGATTTAGTATCATGCTCTGCCAACACAGCAAATCAGAAATGCTGACAAACCTTAAAACTCTGGGGCTGGTGAGCAGCTACAAAAGATAATCAGAATTTAAACATCTTGGCCTCTGAATATTCATACATCTCGGTAAATATCATGCATTTGTTAAAAATCTATTGCCATTCTTCCCAGAGGCAGAGGACATACAATGCCTGGCTGGTTTAATCAGCTTCCTTACAAATAAATGGCTTCTTAAAAATGCAGAGTCAGTATCTCCTCTGAAGACATCACTGGGCAAGCTGACCTCTGTAAGCATGCTGTTTATTATAGTAAGTCTGTACTGGCCCAATAGTCTAACACTCTCCCTAGCCAATAAACTCTGCGTATAATAGGTTTCCCTTGAAGGCTCTCTGAAAGGCTGATAACTGTGATTTTAACAGAGCCTTTAACCACATTCTGTGTGTTGTTCCAGAATTCAAGTTTTTTTTCCCCAAGATATGTTCCCATGTCTCTCTCACTGTGTCATGTACAAAACAAAAATCTAATGATGGCATAAAATACTAGTTTCTGCTGTTAATTTATTTCATTAATGTTAACACTGAGAGATACTTGCTGTTGAAATATTTAAGGGATGCTTTGGGATATTTTACCAAATTTGGCATACTGGTGTCAAAAAATAACATCGCTGTTTTCCTCAAATGTTTAGGTTGCAATAAAACAAAAGCAATTACCTGAAAGTCTCACTGTAAAATATATCAAAAAAGCTAAATGAAACCAAGAACTGGGTATTTTCTTTTAGTACCACACTTTACTTCAGTGTAAAAGCAGGATATTTAGATCAAGGGAGCACTAACTTGTAACCACAGTTTTAGATTTTTTATGACGCTTACATTTTTAAAGAAACTTTAATTTTTATTCTCAGGGTATGGTTAACATAAATTCAGTGAGATATTTTAGTGGTACAGACTGTTAATAATAACTTATTTAAAAACACTTGTCTGCGAGTCTAAAGGGTAACTGGTAGCTTACGAGTTTCATTGTTCATCAGCAATGAAGTTACTACTTTTTAAGAGACATTATTAATTTCAGAAGATGAGTTCCTTTTCTAGCCAATGGGATTACCATTCTTAGCAATCACCAAGGTATTTCAACGGTCCAGCGACCCTGTAATCCTCCTTATTAACTTATTCTTGATTAATTGTATTGTACGCTTGCTGAAAATATAACTTTTACATCCACTCGTCTTAAATATTTCTGCTTCAGAGAACTACATTGGAATCTACGCTACTTAAATAACTTGGTTTCTTTAGAAATAATATCTACTAGATATTAAATCTGACAACAAATATTTATTTGGGGTTTCTTTCAGATTTGTCCTAGCTTGTTAGAAAGCAACCCAGAATGAGTCAGAGGGAAGATCAAGGTAATTTAGAGTAATTTTCTTTTATTATGTCTGGTTCTTTTATGGGAAATCCTTTCTTTGGCGGAATCTGCAGCAGAGCCTTGCTATTCTGATTAAAACATTAGCTTAGACTGGTCAGTTCTGACCTTAGTCCAAGATCTGAGATTAATCCTTTTTGTTTTATGCTGCTTAGTGAAAATAATAAAGTTACTTTTTTCATTTTTAAACTGTATATGTAGAAAAAGCTTAATGCAAAAGAAACATTTTAAATGAGTTAATAATTATTTTTAGTGATATGAGAGTATTGTTAACGTTTACTTTTTTCTTCCTCCAATATTTAACTTCTATTTAAATTTTTAAGTTTTGTTTTGTTCTTTTTTGATCTGTTTTATTTTGTTTTATATTAGGAAAGGCTCAGTCATAAGATTAGTGTTCTGACCATTTTTATAGTGATGACTACGACAATACGAAATATTTCTCGGTTTTTCTGAACATAAAGTTGTTTTTTCCATGACACCTTTTTTAGAAGAGCTGCTTAAGAAAGGCCGTTCTACAAGAAACATATAAAACTAGCCAAAATTTTTATTGTCTCCATTTAGAACAGCAGAGGAAAAAAAAGAAATCAGAAACGTGTCTTTTTATAAAAAAAAGTTCTGGCACAAATGTAAGCGCAATCTAAACAAAGGTGCCATTTATAATATTATTTTTTTCCATAACTAAAATCGTAAACACATTTTATTTGGAAAAAACCCCATTTCTACAATACATTTTAACAGGACAACAACCATCACATGATGTATCCTACATACATTTTCCCTTTCAACAATTTACAAAAATACTGGCATAGTATGTGCAGAATTTTTTCCACAGTTTTGAATATAATGGTAGTGTATATGCTCAAATTAGCAATTAAATTACATGTTTCAGACAACACACTGTGTACAACATTCAGAAAACAGAAATACAGTGCATTTTCCAATAATAACAGACTGCCACACTATTTGATATAAATTAGAACAAATGTTGTCTAAACTTACAAGCACTGACTTCCACGGAGTCTGGGTTTTACCTATAACTTTTAGTAAGATCCATTTTTCAGAGCTTTGAAGAATCCAGTTATACAACGTACTTAAAATTTCTACGAAGAACAACTATTAATTCTTTGAAGTCTTCCTCGTATGGGTATCCCAGCTATGCCCTGTGGCTGTGTGCAAAACATGTCAAAATTGGGATATTGTTGTACCATTGTTGTACCGTTTGCCCTTCAACTCCCATGAGCCTTTGGAGGCTACCACATTACCATGTTTACTTTTTAAAAAAAAAAAAAAAAATTCTTGTTAGTATATCAGACTCCTAAAGCTCTCTAAAGCTCCTTTCCTTTTAAAAACCTTTTGTTGAATGGGGTTCTTATTCACTTTTGATTTTTTTCATCTTCTTATATTTTCCCATAGTGTTATAAGCACTAAGGGGTTGCATCTTACTCATTTGTTTTGTCCTCTAACAGCATGTAGCTTTCAAAACCTATGTAAAAAGGATACACTTGACCTACTTAACACATCTGAATAGGCTGATGATTATAATCATAACTATTTCCAATCACTTCTGTTTTTCTTTTTAGCATGCATTCGTTAATTTTTAAAAACCCCATGTTTTCCTAAAACCGAGGATGTTGTAGGGCATGGTTTTGATTTATCTACTGATTTTGCTGTTGGCATCATTGGCAATGAATTTATTTAAACTATTTAAAATTAATAGTTTAAAAAAATATCTGCATAGAATGCACTATTACTGTTGCTTGTCCTGTACCAAACTGAAAACACCCTGGAAAAATCAACGACTCATATTTGCACTGAAGATGTTACAGTCTGTACACAGGATTTGAATTTCTAATATGGCTGCACTGTAAGATAAGAAAGAGGTAGGGCAGGCCACAGATTCATGCTGCACATAATCATGTGGTCACTCTTTTGTATGCCCTAGTGACATAAGACTTACTCTTTTTTAATAGTGAAAATATTGATATTTCTACGTGTTTATGTAGAAATTGGAATTCAGAGCAATCTGAACAAGAAAAAAGGGTAAGGCTGGCAGTTACATTGCGAGAGCTTTTTTAGCCTAGGTGTTGAGTGGGAGAGATGATGGAAGCATTTGTGAGAAGAGAAGGGGATTTGGAGATAAAAGCTGGAACCATCAGCAGAGAAGGGAAGCCTGTAATGAGTAAGTGTGAAAAGGAATTAGTTCAGAGCACAAGAAGAGACTGTGTGGCTTATAACCTTAAAAACAATCACAAGAAAAAATGAACATGAGATGAAACTAATAAGAGATTGAGTTGAGTGACTCAGACTATAAAAAGGGAGATGACATAGTCAGAGGACCGGGTAGGAAAGATCATCTTGATGGCAACAGTCTGGACTAATTGAAGAGACAGAAATTAGTACTTAAAAAAATTGTTTAGGTCTGTCACAATGAGACTATTTGTTCATTTTAATTATAAGGTTCCCTACAGAAGGACGATATTCCTACAAACAGCATTTAAAACAACAACATATTACTTTGTCTTCTGTGATACTTTTGTAGATACGTAAAATATCATGTTTCAGAAAAATTCCATATGGGGGAGTATGGGACTGAAAGTTGATATTGGCAATTTCTAACAGGTCATGCAATACAGGAAAGTCCTTAGAAATAAAATTGTGAGCTTTTTTTTTTTTTAAAAAAAATATCAATTCAATCCAATCTAGTATTTTCTGTTTCCTAGAGTATCAAGTGCTAGTCCTCAAAGACTTTTGCACAATGCTGTTAAAACCAACTTCAGGTACACAATTCTTGACTATCTGTAAAAACCAAGAAATGGAATTAACGTAAGTGAAACACACATTCCCAAGGACAAGTTGTCCAAGTTCAAAACCCTCCCTAGGTCCTGGAAACTACGGAATATTACATTCCCTGAATGGACACATCTCCGACAGTGGGAGCCTCCACCCCAAGGCTGTCTCTCCACCTCAGCCTTCTCTCCCACCCTCAGAGAGATTCTTAGACTTCTTCTGACAGCCCCCACTCCAGGTTTGGACTTTTGTCTTCCTCCTACTCCTGAGCCCTTGATGTTCTTGCCAAGTCTGCAGCCCAGCCTAAGCCAGCAGGCTGGTTGGCACCTGCTGGGTCACGCTGTCTGCTTATTTGCCTTTCAGTCATGGCTGTGTCCAGATTCTCCCTGACCACAAAGATTTGATTCCAATTCCAAGCTTTAATCTTGTCCTGAAGTAGTAGGAACCCTATTCTTTTTGGCTGGATAAGTCATTTCTCTTTTCTGCCTGGACCCAAATTATCTTTGCCATCAGTAAAATGCTTACCAATTCCCACGGTATTAGTGATGGGTGAAGTGAAGTCATCCCTATCATATCCTCATGAAAGGCAGGTTGTAAACCAATACAGAATAAAAACACCAGGTACAATGTGTAGTTTACACTTATTGGAATCACTGTTTGCCTTTTGTATTTTTAGCTTACGGGTAAAACCACACCCTGTCCTCCCTCCCCCGCCCCTTGATGGGCAAACCCAACAGAAACTCTGCAAGTTGAAACTCATGGAGCTTCCTAGCCCTTCCATAATTATTTTTATCCCCAGTATAAAGGATGATTCAGCCGTCAGTTCTCTGAAGAGAGACGGAGATAAAGACTATGGTAAACTGCTGTTGAAAATAATCCTGTCCATGTGAAGTGGGAGTGGGTATTAGAGGACAGATGGCCAGTGGAAAGTGGAAGGGGGATGCTATGTAGAAAGGACTGAGGGAACTAGGGCGCTCCATTATCTGTGGCAGAACAGAGACAAACAGTGTCATGCAACCACTTAATCAATGCCAGGAGAAGGGTGCATGAGGAAGATAAAAGAAATCAGTGCTGTGTTGTTTATATTTTTGGCTTCCCTCTTCATAACAGCAGGAGGTAGGACTGGTGGTATATATGGCTTACACTGAACACAAAGACACTTTCTGCCTCAAATACTTCTGAGTGGAAGGAGGTGGAAGAGGGTGAATCAGTGAGTAAGATGTAATGCAGGCAGGCCTGGAAAAGGCTGATGTACCCTGGAACTGACACACTCTGCTTAGAAGAAAGCAGGAGAATCTCCCTATTCAGGACACTTCTGCTGAAGAGTGCAACAAATAGCAAACCCCTTCCCTTGAGACATCTGTGGCAGAAAAGAGATGTAAAGGACAAAGTAAATGAAAAGGTTGACAGTGAACAGAGGAATGAGATGATCTTGGTTTTGGTATGAAGGAAAGCCAGAACAATATGGGGTCTAGAGCATGAACTGTAGATACTGTAGTTTAAGATGCATAATCTCCCTGAGAAGTATTGTCAAAAGTGACTAAGAAACATTAGTCTTACTGACAGCTGTGTGGGTGTTTCCTCTTCAGAAATGTAATACTGAGATTGAAAGGGAAACATAGTGGAACTCTAATTATTTTATAAGGTTTGAAGCCCACTGCAATACTCCCACACTGCTCTCCAGTCCTGTGGCTCAGCCACTGCTTCTCATACTCCAGAGGATGTGTGCCACAATGGGGTGTCAAAATGCTGCTACAGGTAGACCTCCCAGTCTTAATAACAGTACCACACAACCAACAAATTAATATTTTGCACAAAAGAGGGAAGAGGTACATCTCCTTATTCTAATTTCTTTTATTTTTCTTGATCAAGAAAATTCCCCAGTGACAAAGTTTTCATCGATCCAGAAACTAGGTGCAATGGACAGTATATGCATAAATGAGTAGTTCAGGAGTAAAGAGCCAGCAGAGACTTATTAAAAAACCAAGCCAAAACAAAACAAACCAACCAAACAAAAATAACAAAACAAAAAAAAACAACTAAAAACCAGCTGGTTTGGTAAACGTGGACTTGACTGTGAAAAGCTATTAAGTTACTCAAGAGCGGCCTTTATGGAAATAACTTCTAACTTTGGGATCTGACAAACATGATTTGTCCCAGAAGGAGGGAAAGTTTGTATGTAAATCTTCATCTGGCTGATTTCTTGTTGTTCTTTTAATCTTGCAATGAGGAAGACAGTGCTTTGAGTTATATTAGATGTGGAGTGGCTTACTAGCTTTACTTTATGCCAACTGGAGGTCTCCTTTGAGGACAAGAAATTTTAATTGTACTATAGATCTCAGCAATGATTGATTTAGTCTAAAAGAAATTTAATTATTGGTTTCACAATAAGGGTCTGGTCTCCTGATTCAACATCCTCTGAAAAAGACCATACTAATTCCTCAAAAGGTTGCAAGTAACCCCACCTATGTTCTGCCCCTGGTGCGGGAAACCACCTACTGAACTCAAGACATGCCTGTCTTTAAAAGACAGGCCATTCCCAGATGACACATTTGTGAGATATTATAGAGATCTGGACCCAAATGTCATTGAATTAAAATGTGTGTTTCACCAGTAGCCTTGGCGCAGATATTTAAACCATTGTTTTCAAATGGTGTTAGCATATCTGAGGCATCACCAGCAGCAAACACTTTGGATAGGCCAGGCAGCCGATGTGCTTGCACGAGCTCTATGACAGTCATAGCCTCAGCTGACCTACTAGCTCTACATTACCAATGTAATTATCAGAATGACAACTAGCACAAAGCTCAGCACCAAAATATAACTCCACACTTGTAGCAACACGGCTTGACAATGGTGAACCTCTCTACCATGAATCTGGAACAACCATTTCCTTTGAGATTTTGACCATTGTTTAAAGTGTGGGAGAGAGAGTAGGGTGGGGAAATATGGAAATAATAATCCTCTTTTTCCGGGACACTGCCAACTTGTCACACAGAAGATGAAGGTGGTTAAGTCCCGAAACTCAAAGCCCACTGTTGGTCATCCCTTATCTGGAGAAAAAGAGGAATTGTGATTGCAAGAGTGGGAAGGAAGAGTAGTCATGGTAAGACAAAAACATGGAGCAGACATTGACAGTGGCAGCCACTAGCAGCTTGGCCATGTTCCGAGTGTGTGAGAGAATGTCTGAGACATACCAGGTATTGGTAACCAGCATGGGATCCTGTGTCCCTGTGATACAGAAAAGAGGTGACCTTGAGTCTATTGAGGTGCAGTCTAACATGGCTGTAGGCCATGGCTGTAACTTCTGCTTGTCACACCCTTAATGTGACCTCTGCTGAGCAACCTGCACCTCTCTCACCCAGTTTCAGGAGTACAAGCATGTCTAATTAAGCTGATGCAGCAGAACCAGTGTGGATGTTGAAGGGCAGTGAAAGGTAGGTCACCAAGGTGGAGTCGTTAGATGATTACAGTGCACAGAGGTCAGGCTGTCAATGGCAGCTGGAAAGGAGTGGTCAGGGGGACCTCAGGTGCTGTTTGGAGAGGTGGCAGAGCTGCATCAGTGACATAGCAGTGGGGACAACTCGGGGATCCCCAGTGAGGACGGGGAACTTGCAAGACACAGAGCACAGCCTTCCCCAGCCCCACAGCCATATCGAAGAGAAGACTCTGATGATGCAAGGTTTAAGACCTGCTTTCACAAGAGATGCTGAATCACAGTTTTAGCTTATTGTCTGTAGTGGTAACATCGGTTAGTGTGACCCTAGATGGCTTCCCTGTTCTGGGCACCTTAGCCATTCCTTCTCTTGTGCTACTTACCACACAGCAATAAACTGTATTTTAACAAATTCTGAGTGACCACAGCAAGCTTCTTTTATATTGTGGGTGTATGTTCTGGGAAAACTAGCTCTGACAGAGAGAAATGCTCTAGATTAAAAAATTGCCAAGATGTATCATTTATTCCTCGGTTATCCTATTTTATTCATCCAAATTATCTCTCTGTTCCAACATACTCTAATTTTACATTAACTATTTGTTTCATCAGCAAATTAGTATATTATGGTTTCTTTTTTATGGCTTTAACTCGTAAGAGAAATGAACCAGTGAAAAGACTGAAGTTAAACATAACCCAGACTAAAATGAGCACCTGGTTAGTGATGTGCCTATTGGCTAAGGCAGAATACAGCAGACAGACGACTACTTCAACAAAATCAAGCTGCTTCTTCATCTACATTTTTAACTGTTGTTAACACTTCCAGTGTTCCTACAGTTGATTGTGTCCAGAGCCTAGAAACATAAGACTGGATGGTGGCAATATTCAGATTCCCTTTCAAGTGCTCAGCCACCTGTGGATATACTTAGCTCTTAGAGAGGCGCAGACGTTCCCTCTAAGCTCTTTAAATGGCCTTAAAACAGGCATCAGTTGGACATCCACAAAATCCAGCAGCAAGGGTGCTGCCTTAGCTAGTTTCCCTCCACAGCCGAGGAATACTAAAGACTACTTTGTGATCTATGTTGTGACCACTGCTATTCTACTATTGATATTCTTACTGTTTCCAGGAATCTCCTTTTTTGTTGATTTCCATTATCCATGTTTGCTTGTTCTAATTTTCTTTCTCCTGCAGCAGTATCATGTTTTGTTTGAAGGGGTGTGTCACAAATTTGCTAACAAGTACCACTGATGCTGTGAAATTAAAACTTCAGCAAAATTTACTGTTTTCAATGTCATAACGGTTTCAGGATTCTAGGTGAAACTGGACAACCACATCTTAGTATTGGTTTCAGATTCAGATCTTTTCTTATCCGAATTTTGAAATGGAACTTTAAGAAGTGAAAATAGAGATAGAGAAAATATTTACTGCAGCTCTAGAGAGTGTTTAATACTTACTAATGCCACAGATTTACCACTATCTCCTTTCCACACACACACACATATGCCTTGTTAAAGCTCTAACGTTTCCAAATGCGCTGACCAGAATTGTGGTCTATTGCCTTTGGCTGCTCTAACATTTTTTCCTTTCTGGATGGAGCTAGAACAAAAATAGTGTATAGTAGTAATCAGATACTGGAAGAGATACAAACGATAGCAGCTCATTGACCTGGAAAACAAAATTAAGGAATATACATTTGAAGACTGCATACTGGACTGGCCTTTTAAATATACCTTGATGTTTCATTGTGTCCAGGTACATTTGAACGGAGTAAATTATCTGTGCATATCAATACTGGCTATCTCTTTCTAATGTGGATGTTGAACTGTAATAAACAAAGCAGAGCTTTCAAAACTTACAATCTCAGAACCACTATTCTCACCTTTTGTTTTTTTAAATTGCTGTTGTTCTGTTTCAGGGGAGGCCCTGCTAAATTTCAATCTGAATAAAGCACAATATACTACATTGCACATAAGTCATAATTTCTTTTTTTTTCCTCATTAAAGGTAAATCTTGCAGTTGGAATCATTAAGCTATTGATGTTCTGCTCAATGTAATTACCTTTATGACTCTACTTGTGGTGCTCCCTTTACTTAGAATGGGAAATACCTCAAATAGTCTGGTAAATTTTACTACTGCAGGTGCGGAATGTCCAGTTTAATGGCCCCACTGTATTACTCTTTGTTACTCATGTGCGCCAAAAAATACACAGGATATAGATGGGGTTGAATTAACATTGCTGGAATTTCCTGACATTTTTAATACTTGATCTTGCATCTTAATATTGTCAGTGAACTGGCAGAGGCGGGAGCACTGGGACAGCATGCTTCCATTTTGGCACTCACAGGAGGTGGGCAAATACTTGGAGAATTAAAAGTGGTTTAATCTGACAGGTAATAGGACAGACACTCATAATACAGTCACACATACAAATATACATGTGTACAAATACTCTGTCTTGTTTGTATCGTATTCAACAAAATGACAATCAGAGAAGTGTTTTAAATGGCAAAAAATGGCATTTGGGACTCTGAATGAGTCTGTGTTTGTCAATAATTCTTGCCTCATGGAAAGAGTTATCAATAAAGCACATTTTATGAGGCTGGTATAAAGGCTATAACCTGGTTCAG
>NW_010414503.1:115118-115542 GCF_000710305.1 Buceros rhinoceros silvestris
ATAGAGGTTTGAATTCGTTCCCACAGAAAAGAATAATCCTCCAAATGAACAACTGATATCTGGGCTTTATCTAAGGACGTGGATATTACTGGGGCTTTGGCTAGTTTGGAAGGCTAAAGAAGGCTCAGAGATGTAATTAGGAAGCATTAGTTACATTGATTTCCCTTTTAAAAGGGCATAGCTCTTCATGCAGACATTAAAAAAACCTCACCCTGATATGTTTTTTTGACTCCAAAGTGCCCAGAGGTGCGTGGCCAGCCAGCGGAGGCATGCCAGGGCAAGCTCACTGACTCAAAGGAGAGGACTTGCAAAACACCCTGGGAAGACATGAAGGGAAAATATCTAGGCAGGAAGCTGTACTAATAGTTCAGTCAAAAAGAGAGCTGTTTTCAAGAGCTGTTCATGTAAACCATTCCCTCTTTTT
>NW_010414504.1:0-30739 GCF_000710305.1 Buceros rhinoceros silvestris
TGCAGCTGCCAATATTATAAACTCTGTGTAGGAGAACAGTTGTGTGGCTGGATTGCTTGTTTGCTTCTTTCTTTTTTCTCTTTTAATCTTTTCCTTGTGACAACATGAGTTGCATTTCCAAACCCTCCCAGCCAGCTGCAATCAAATTCCTGACTGCTAACACTTCTGCCAGGGAAATGCTGACTGACTGCAGTGAAAGCAGAACTGAAGCATTTCAGGCTCATACCATGATTCTCAGTCTGAAAGAGTGGTGACATATTAGGACTAATATCAGCAGATGAGGAACCTGAAGCAGGGAAGAAGGCACCTTTTATGATTATGTGGCAACTATGTGGGAGAAACCAGGGCCTAATTTTCCTAAGCCCACGCAGGTTGGTTGAACCTAAGCCTCATTGTTTAAAGTTATGCCAAATGCCATTCTATTGATGTCTTTGATATCTTACAAGATATTTCATCCTAATTCAAAGCCCCCAAGTATTTGAGAACTGTTCAAGGTCAGCTACAAGAACACGATCCCACTTCATATCACTGCTCCTCAGAGAAGGCATATGCAGAACTGTGGCTGCTTGTCATTGCTGTGACAAAGCTAAGACCATTTTCTTTGATTCTTTTTCTTTCTTGAGAGAGCTGCTTGGCTCCACTGACAGCAATGCGGCTGTAAATTCCTGCAGCTCCAATTAAAAACTAGATCCAAAACACTATTAAGGATACACCAGAGGATAAGAATTTGAATTTATTGTCATGAATATAAAGCTTGTCTCCTTACATGTGGCAGAACAGTGAGGAGATAGCGTGCCACAGACAGGCCTTTCTGTGTAGCAGGGTGAAAGAATCCTCCACCACTCCAACAAAATGGAGACTGCAATTAGATCTTTCCCCCTCATAGTATGTCTAGACTAGAGGAGCTGGCACTGGCGAGACACGCATACCATTAGGAGTGGTGATCTAGTGAAACGGCTGGTAAACCTTCTATGTCGACTGCCTTGTGCCCAGCTCACTTGTTTTCTGGGAGGCACTTAGGACATGATGTTCCCAAGCGTGTGGCATATCTGTCCGTATCAGACGGCCAAATATGCAAAATTGCTTCTAGTTATTTTGTTTCAGTATTACCTGAGAAATGGACCTGGTAGTACTTTTTGTTTCGTGACTGCTCACTATGGGAAAAGGAGATGGTACTGTGAGCTGTAGCAATTTGGGAACAGGCTCTGCCTCAGCTCTACCTAAGCCTGCTTTGCCAAAGGCTTCAGCATTGGCTCAACTTCTTTTCTTTTGATGGTGATTACAGTGGACTGCTGGTGAGTTCAGAATAATTAAGCTAAATCTTCAGTTGTCTGGCAACATCCATTCTGTACCTCCCTTTTCTGAGTGAGTTGTGAGTGGGTAGACATGAACCCAGACCGAGGAACTGGAAAATAGCTGTCTCTGTGGGTACCAGCAAAATGTCACTCTGTAACTGTAGCTGATGCACCACTGATTTCCAAAAGTAGCTCTGTAGCAATTGTAGGGGTCAAAACTAGAGAGATGTTTGCAGATCTCAGAGCACAGCTAGGCTCAAAGAGGACAAAATACGATTTCAATGTTGAATTCAGAGAAAGGCACTTACATAAAGAGAGAAATAGGCCTCCGCATGTGCTCAGCATGGTGCATGGTGTTCAAGGGCCAGGTTCCAGCCATAAGGAAATGTAGTTTCGTCGCATTATAATCACTGGCACACGGTACTTTTCAACTGTTTAAAAACTAAACTTTAAGAACTGCTGGGTATATTCAGGGATGAAAAATCCAAGGTCTGTCAGATAGGAAGACACTTTCTCTGGCTGAGGACTTCTGAGTCTGTGACATCCAGAAGCTGAGACTCAGTGGGAGAAAGGCTGCATTCATTTGTTCTTTCCCTGTATGTTGCTGTGAAACAGGACACTGACTTACCTGGGGCTTTGGTGTCGGTACTACAGCTGTCAGTTTTTCCTTCTCTCTGTGCAGGTGCTGCTGAGCAGTCCTTAGGCAACTAAGTCCGAGGTGTCATGCTCACTTACTTTCCTTGGTTTGTGCAGTTTTGTTCCAAAAGAGAGGACAGCTGGTTTACTTTTCATCTTCACCTTGAGAGCAAAGGCAATGGTATACAGAGAAGCTCAGTCTCAAACACATTTTTCCTTCCAAGGAGACTGCAGCATCTCTGCACTTCTGAGACTGCCCCACTCAAAAATACAAAAAACAAGGGGTTTCAACTCCAACAACAAAACACTTCAGCAGCTTTCTCTATTCCCCCCTTTCTCTCCCATGTTATTTGATTCTTCCTTAAATCCAGAAGTGATTGCATTGAAAACAGTAACGAGGACCCTGGAGAGAAAGGGAATACCTAACAATGCATGGAGGAAAGCAGATTCCAGGACTTCCATAATGAAAATTAAGCAGACTTGTGTGAGGAGGACATAATTTTGCTCCTTACCGCAGGTTGTGTGTTGATTTCCCGAGAAGAAAACATCAATTGGCACCTACTGGTGTAGAAAATCCTCTTCCACTTGGTTCCTGAAGAGCTGCAAGACATTCAGACTCAGATCTCCTGTTGCCCTTTTTCTGGGAGATAGTTCTTCTGCAAGAAGTAGCAAAGTTCAAAAATCAAATTTCCTTCTCTTTTTCTATTGCAATAACTGTTTGAAGAAAAGAAAGAAGAAATTTTTTTAAAAAAATTCATCACTCCCAAGGCTCCTACCCAGAAGCTATAATGTCAAGGTCAGAAAAAACATGTAATCTGGCTGCAATAGGTAAATTATTTGTTCAAACCTGACTTTAAAGGAGAGATTTTATGTCATTGAAGCTTTACCTGTTATTTTATTGACAGAATTCTGGTACAAGCACTGCAAAAATAAAGAGATGTCTCTAGAGGAAAACTGGATCAAACAGACTTGGAAGACAGATTTTGTCTCCTTTCAGCAGCATACTTGCAAGTTTTACTGCTGATATCTTCCCATCTGAATTGTTGGATCAGCCACCAATACCAAGAGCAGCCTTTCTAGTTGCTGTGTATAAAATGAAATGGCATGAAACCATAGGAAGCAGGGAACAGCTGCTGCCATGGCATGATGGACAGCTGCATTTTCAAGTAGTTTGGCACTTCAGACCAAAGAAGGTGGAGACAAATCTGTTATGGCACTCTCAGTGGCTCTAAACTTACACTGGTCATTGAGATATATCAGAAGGGGATGTACATGAAGGCATTCATCACACCACTATAGTCCTGCAGGATCCTCAGCTTGGCATCAGTGCACAGGCACCCACTTGAGAGATGCATTTTTATGTTAAGACATAAAACTACTGACTTAATCCACTAGGCTAGATGCAAGATCGCTCTTACCCGTATCTTCTTTTACAGGCAAGGATGGGTTGGAAAGGAGTGCCTGAGGGACTTCCTGAATGAGTTCCACCAGTTTCCTTTCATATCCTTCGAGGAAGTAATTCACAAAAAAGTTAAGGTCTGGAACAATAAATGCAAGGATTTCTCTCGCTGTGTGTTAGGTTGTGATTGGGATGCTGGGGTCTCCTTTCCTAAGTATCTAGAATACAAATTTGTCTTTTTCTGAAGTCTGAACAGGTGGAAAATGTAAAATTACTTCCTTTCAAAATCTCAGCTGCAAACTCAGATCTTGTAGTAACTGCCAGCACTTATATAAAAAAGAATGCTTTTATGGTTTTGGGAAGGAAGGTAGGGAGAAGGGAGCAAAGAGATTAAGGACAGCTGCCATACCTATTTCCATGTGCAAGAGTCTGGGGGGAAGTAAAGATAAGATGGTTTTATCCAAAAGCACCTGTACACTTAAAAAAAAAAAAGGTAATTCCTTCATTACTAAAAACATGAACACCAACAGGTACAGGCCTGATAGTGTCTTTTGCCATGGAGACCAATGCAGTCCTCTAGAGCTCTGGGTTTGTGCGCAGAGGAATACTCTCTTAAATTAACTAATACTTGAAAACAGAGAAACAAATCCTGCCTACGTATTGTGGGAACTCATATAAGCCTAAGGCTACAACAACAGTATAGTACCATCTCCAATAGCTCCAATAGCTACTTCTTTCTGGTGGAGTTGCTGCACGTCAGTGTCACAAATGTCCACAAATGGGTATGCCAATATTTGTGTAAGCATTCTGGTGGTCTGTACCAGGGCCTTCCCCTCTGCAATAAGGACTAGACTGTCTGACGCTGCTGTGAAAGGTAACCAACTGATGCTGTCACCTCTGTGCAGGCTTGTTCCTCTAGCACCTGTGCCAGCTAGAGTAGAGGGCAGCGCTATGCTCATCTCACACAGGCAATATTCAAAGCAGAAAGCAGGCTGAGGCAAGCCAGTTTTCTGGTCTCTTTTTCCATTTCTAGGCTGTGAAATCACTCTAGTGAGCAAGAGGCATGTGTAATGCCACTGTGCTCAGTTGCTCCTGCTGAGGACATGCTTACAAATGCTTGCTTTGAACCAGTAATGGATCTACTCCTTACCAATTTTTCTCTGCCTCCTTCCTCCTGGTTTAAGTCCTGGAGCTTTAGTTCTGCTAGCTCAGCCTAATTTCCACTTGGAGTTCTTTCCTTAGGGTAATGCCTACAGAGCCAGACATGATCTTGTGTAGAGGATGATGCTGCTGAAAGACTGAGGGCAACTTTAAGCCCTGGAAATGCTTAGTTGATAGGCCTTCCTTTCTTACCAGGAGTGTGAAAAGGTCTGCCTGGGAACTGAGGGTAAGAGTTCAGGAGGACAAGCCTTCCCTGAAGGAAATCAGCATTTTGCACAACTAATCCTATGATGTTTCTTACTCTTGCAAGCCTCAGCATGACCTGTGACCCCCTTTGCTTGTCAAGGATAAGTTTAGTCGATTAGTACTCCATTCCTGTGTAAAAGAATTGCGTGAAAACTCATCGGCCCAAACTCAAATTTGCAATCTGAAAGAACACATGGGGAGGGGACTGATTACTGAGTCTTGGTATCTGATATTAGGTTAACTTTAAAATACTGAAAAACACTGTACTGCAGCATAGCCATGGAGTTTCTTACATGGATGCATGGCGTAACTGTATCTTAATTATCACGTTTAATCACAGTATTGCTTCAAATAATTGGGAATTCACACTGCCTTGAGTAAAATCAGTGCTAACAAAAGGAAATTACTGTGATTCTCAGGTTCTTTCTTTTCTAATTCTGTTGTGTAGGCTTATAGCTACCTACTTTTCCTGCTCTCTGAACAGGAAACTCATTAACTCTGGGAATAGTTAAGAGAAAAATAATGTCTTTCTCAGATTTCAGTCCTATCTCCAAAGTAGTTGCTAAAAACCAGGAAGTCAGTAACTGAGATATGGATCTCTTGGCTTAACAGGTAATAAAAGCAGAAAAATTATTAGTGAGGTTAGTACAGTTCTCTACATCTAACTATCAAATCCTTGTTCACATGCTGAAACTGGACCAGCTGAACCATCAGTATCTAAACTGACCTAGCTGAATCAGAGCAAAATGCTTGTGTGGATGAACTCTAAATCACTTTGTTACACAGTTAAGATAACTCAGGAAATCTCTCAGACTGGTTGCTTTCTCCTTCCAGTAAGCACTGGTTTAAGTAATTTGGTGTGAGAAATGGACAAGTCATGCAGTTTGTATGCAGAATCCCACCAATCCACTCTGCCAAGTCTTGCCTCACACTCAAGCTGGTGTCATCCTGTTTAAACAAAAGTAGAAGTATAAGCAGTAAAAGCAGTATTGCTTAGAGAAGCCAGCAGATCAAACTTTGATTCGATTCTGATGGACAGATGAGGGGAAAGTAACATCTTCCTTACTTCCTGCTTGTGGCGGGAATGCACTTAAGACAGAGAGCGGTTAAAATCAGAAACATAAATTTATTACAAAGCAATCTGCTTAGTGCTCCTCCCATGCGGAAATCGGAATGTCAGTGGAAGAAATTTACTACACGGCCAATTACATAAACCACAAAATCTACCCCCAAGGGAAGATTATCCAAAAAAAAGCACATCGACCATGTGAAAGTGGAGAAATCTCCCATTTAGCAATATCAAGAAAATAGCTTACCAGTTCCGAGGTAAGGAGTCACTCAATTTCAAGGAATACATCCAAAAAGCGTCCCAAATTGGAGAAAAAATCCTTGAAAAGTAACCGGGAGGGGCGTCCCACGTCCCGGGGAGAGATTTCTCTAGCCGCACGCGCTCTGGCCAGCAGAGAAAAAACCAGCTCAAAATGGCTCTGCGCGCATGCCCCGTTTATATAACCTTATACCTGGGATGAGACACGTGGGCAGTCTCTCTGGTGCAAGCTAGGACTTGTTCAAGCTTCTTTTCTCTTGTTCGCCCCACTGGCGCCAGTCACCCCTCTGTGGAAATGGGGAGGGGGAAGAAATGACCATCCTTTGTCTAAAGCGGTCAGCTACTGAGGCAGGTGTCTTATGATTGCCAATTCTCACCTGTTTTACAGCAGTCACAGCAATGCTTGAGCAGTGAGGTGTGAGTGCTCACAACCAGAGGTGTGAGTGCTTTAGAGCATTGATTTCCCACTGACGTGCAGCCGTCTGTAATAGACACATAATTTGTTCATTTAGTGAAAAACATATTAACCAGTTGACATTAATTAGTGAAACAAAGCCGTGTGCAGTTTATAGTCCTGACCAGATGATGTCTGCATCTTATTATTTTGTGATTCTCAAAGCGGCCAGGAATTCGTTACAAACACACCATGCTCTGCGAAAAGCTCTGTCTGAAGCTATCAAGTAATGTGATAGGCATCCACTGCTAGAAATGTATTGTGTCTGTGAACTCGCACAGCTTCTCAGTAAACAGAGGGAACGTATTGCCAATTCTCACCTATTTTACAGCAGTCACAGCAATGCTTGAGCAGTGAGGTGTGAGTGCTCACAACCAGAGGTGTGAGTGCTTTAGAGCATTGATTTCCCACTGACGTGCAGCCGTCTGTAATAGACACATAATTTGTTCATTTAGTGAAAAACATATTAACCAGTTGACATTAATTAGTGAAACAAAGCCGTGTGCAGTTTATAGTCCTGACCAGATGATGTCTGCATCTTATTATTTTGTGATTCTCAAAGCGGCCAGGAATTCGTTACAAACACACCATGCTCTGCGAAAAGCTCTGTCTGAAGCTATCAAGTAATGTGATAGGCATCCACTGCTAGAAATGTATTGTGTCTGTGAACTCGCACAGCTTCTCAGTAAACAGAGGGAACGTAGTTTAGGCCAGAAAAGTTTGTACTTAGCCTGATCTGACTGTTTCCAATGAAATTCAAGTGCCCACACCTCATTGGTCAACTGTCCACGATTACAATACTAACAATGTTCCACTGACATGGCTTCTTAATCCAGATCCCATAGGGTCCCTTCCACTAGCTTCTCAGTTGTAGGTCAATACTGTATAGAGAAGCACATGAAATAACAGTCTTCCTGGCTGCTCTGTCTCAGGGGCCAATGACACTCTGTGGACTCAGGGTAAGTTGTTGAGCTAAAAGTTACAAGAAATACAAATAACAAGTATCTGTGGTAGGCACTGGTAGAAAGTTAGGCTCTTACCTGAGAGGGAACTACAGAAATAGCCGCTGTCCAGAATGTGATACAGCAAACTCTGGTGATGCAATGAGCCTGAATCTGACGCAGCATCAGTATTTGGGAAACCTTTAAAACCCTAGACTGAAGAAGCTGAAATGAAAATTCAATTTTATTTATATGTTGGCATCTGCTTCTCTTGCTTTTGGTGAAACAAGACCATCCCAGAGACTGCGCTTTGAGGGCAGCCTGAATTGTACTGCTCTATATGTGTGGTTTGTCTGGAAGCAACTGCATCAATGCGTGGAGGAAGTACCTGTGCTGGACAGACATGTTTGGGGTGGAACTCCTGGATCCCTTTGGAAGCTGTTGCTTATTTCAAAACACACTGTAACAACAGATGTAGTTCAATTCAGTCAGCCAGTGCCTTAGAAGTATTTGTGTCAGCTGTGGTTGTGATCCATAATACCTCTGCTGAAGAAGAACCACTTTACTACTGGGATGATACATGGAGGCATCAGAGCATGACCAGCCCCTACATGAATGTTGACACTCTAGGCAGAGGTAAAGGGCAGCTTACACTGCCCAACTTTTATAATTCCAGCAGTAATTTCATTCTTGAGGGCACCTGCAAATGGTAAGAAGGCACCTGCAAAAGGCCTTGGTTGCGGGAAAAATCAGGCCATAATGATGGAGTGTTTTGGAGATTCTATGAAATACAACTCACGGAGCATGTATGAGATGACACATGCCAAAAGAAAGAGCAAGAAGTTGCAAACATTAGTATTAAAATCTTGTGGAAGATCTTCTGTGGGAATATCCTGTGTGTCAGTTGGGTAATTTTGTGTTTGGTCAGGGCATTTTTCAACAATTAAGTTACAAGATTAAGCTAAAGTTACTGTAGCTAATCAGTGTCAAGAAGAAAAAAAGCTGTTATGAAGTTACTAATAGCATGCTAAAAGGCACATCCTCATGCTAACCAGTTATCGAGCCAAGTCTAAAGCTGGATTAACCATGTTAATCTGTAGATCAAGGAACTGAGCATGGATGCAGGGTGGTGGCGTTTATCTGAATGGCTGGGGCTGGAAAACTGAGACATCTTAATTGCCTGGGCTGTTTCACTTGAAAACACACATGTATCTGCTATGAAGAAATAGGCTCAGTCCTGTCTGAATATCAGGGCTGATATTTGACCCATGCACCATCTGTTGACTCTGTGAATTTGTGCTTCTCCATCAGTTCTACTCATATCCATTTATGGCCAGTTTTCTCTGCCATGCCCTCAGTATAGGCACTACATATGGACTAGTCTTTGCTAGTCCTTGCACCACTTGGAAAGCAACCTGAAGAGGTGCAAGGCAGATCATCACTAAATAGCTAAGGACAAGGTACACAAAAGATCTGAAACAAAATAATTTTTCTTCCACTGAAAGATTTGTACAACCATAAATTTCGATTTCCTTGAGAAAAGCATAAGGATTACAGAAGTTGCTCTTTTCTACGCCTGCATTAGCACAACTTGCCAGACACAGAATAAAGTCTTCCTGTTTCTCAGGCACAGAGACGTGTGTGTGCACAATTGGCCTTACATTAAGTGGATGCATAAGAAGGTCAGAGTTTTCTCACCTTTGCTGTTCCCGAATATGAGGACTGTGCTCTCTGCTGTGAAAACTGGAAGTCTGAGGTAAATTTCTGAACGTGGTTTGGAGGACAGGTTTGCTTACACTTTGTTTTGAGGCAATGACAGGCCCGAGCCTGCTGTTTCCTCTCTGGAGGCTTTGGGATGATAAACTTCTTGTTACAAACTCAGAAACAGGAGCAAGGAGTAGACTTGAAGGGGAATTCATGACTTTCAGGAAACAGACTTGTCCAATACTAGCTTATTAACAGAAACTGTGTTTCTGTTCACTCTGCAAGGGGAAAAAAACTTCCTGGCCCTCCATTGTGAAGTAATAGCTGTTCCAGGAGGAGAGGACAAGAGGCCAGCAGCTTGGGGAGTTCTTTGTTTGCAGATCTGTCAGGCCTGTGGGATACTCAGTCTTGTTCAGTTTTCAATCCTCGACTATGTCCTTTCCTTTAATTTCCTTGCCATATTCTTGCTTGAAAGCTGTAATACGTCAGGGTTTGGGTGTCTGTCATGGTTTAAGCCCAGCTGTCAACTAAGCACCATTCAGCCGCTCTCTCACTTTCCCCTTGCCCCTGGTGGGATGTGGAGAAGAATCGAGAGGGAAAAGTAAAATCCCATGGGTTGAGATAAGGAGAGTTTACTAGAACAACATAAAGAGAAGAGAAACCATTTGGCATAATTAAGCCCGAAGAGTACTTTTCTTATCGAAGGGATAAAGGCTGGACATCCATGAAACATCCATCTCTAGACAATTCCCTGCCCTGGTCATTCAGGCGGTGATGGTGTGTTGGCAGAGCTGAGGTGTACTTCTGCTGTGTCCTGGGACTCCACCTCCACACATGCGTGATATTTTCTGCGTACCAGGTCAACCCAGCATCACTGGTATCAGTGTACACAGCCTGGAACCTAGCTAGTTAGTAGCTAACAATTCTCCCTGTTCCTCTGCTCCTTTTGCTGCTGTTTCATGCTCTGCTACTTTTCTTCACAGCTGTCCCTTTTCTGCTAAGACAGTTAAATGCTGATTGGCTAAGTGGGAGCAAAAGAAATAAGCTATCACTCACATTTCTCTTGTCCTCACTACCCTGCCTCCTTCAGTGCCAGATAGGAAATAAATTGACTTATAATCCCCCAAGGCTCGTTGACAATAGTTTACAGCATCTAATGGATTTTAACACCTCCAGGAAGGCAGCCTTTAAGACCAAAAGTCTATACAATAAATAACTTAATTGTGCATTTAGGGATGGGGTTAGTGGAAGATGGCTGAACCAGAGAGGAATGAAATGAGCTCCTTGTGGAGTAGTTTGCAATTTTTGTTGCCAGAAGCATTACCAATGACACATCCAATGGATTTATTTGACTTACATCTAAGTGAAATGTTAGTAGGTCAGAATTACGAACCTCATGGAGGATGTACTAGAAACTCTTCTCTCTGTTTGCCCTGATGTTTGCTCAGGAGTACATTTACTGCTTCTTTTCTGAGCACAAACTAACTACAGGGTCTCCGGAGAATGAGGTATTCTAGCTTTGGGAACTCATTTGTTAGAAGTCGCAGTGATGGGAACATTGAAAGACCACAAACAGAAAATCCTTGCTGCCTGGGGAGTAAGTCCATCCTTTGTTCTAGCTCTTGGGCTTATAAAAACAGCACTGGGCAATTTTTGTCTCTGAAATGGGTCTTGAGCATTCAGTTTCTTGGGAACAGGCCACCTCAGTACTACAGTACAGTTGAAGAGAGGAGTTTTTGATTTCAGATTCCCTGAGTAACACAGCTAGGGTTGTTGAAAAGAGGGCTTGGATCAGATTGATCATTCTAGCGCAACAAATTGCTATTCAGCTGTTACTAAAAGCCTCCTGTAGTAAGAGATGCTTATAAACCATCAGGTTCTCAGTTGGAAAGACCTTCTAAAACCACAGAAAAAGCAACTCTGCTGCTTCTGGCAGTGCATGAACAGTGGATTTCCTTGGCTTTTGACTGTATAAATCTGAAGCCACAGTCTTTTGGCTACCATATTTGCAAGCTGAATCCATACCTTTGATCTTTGTGAAATATTAGGTTTCATTAAGCTCACTGTTGCCCCAAAATTTTCTCACTTCTTGATTTAGGGTGGATTATGTTCCTTGTAATGGAGAAGAAAAAAAATAACAGGAAAGCAGGAAATTCTTGATATTAACCATATAATGATGGTCAGGTCTTTGCCTCCTGTTTAGCTGAGCAATTCTGTAACCCTCAATACTATATTGAGAGACTGAAAATTCTATTGCTGTGCTTGGATTTGAACAAATAATTATCATTCAACAATTGAAATATAAAAACTTTGTAAACAAACTCTTGGCATTAAATATCAACATATAAACATGTCAAGTTCATTAGTTGGACGGGGCCAATTTGGTTCTGGTTCTGACTGTGACTGTAATCTGTATTTCATTAAAACAAGTAATCTCTTCATCTAACAATCTTTATGCTGTGCTTACATCTTCGGTGTTCAAGAGGTGAAATGCTTGAATGACGATAGGCTAAGCAAGGTCATAATGGTTGCAACTCTCCCATGATAAGCATACCATCATTATTCAAAACAGGTGATAGTAATGCTGTTGCAATGTTGTACCAGCTGGTTTTTCTTGCACTGGAGGCTGCCTCCTGACCCCCATGTCAAAAAACATGATCAGATTTTGCACTAGTTGGCACACAAGGCATTGTAGGATAAAGGACAGGAAGAGATGCAAGCAGCTTTTGCTCTGAATCCTTTTCTCTCACACAGGCTGGTGGTACCAACCTGAGCAATCATCATCAATTTCCCTTTGAAGGTGCTACTGCTGTGGTCCAACTCATCCCTTTAGCATTGATTTCATCTCTGGAATTGTGACAAGGACTCAGCCTACTAGTGTATTCCTGAAAGAGTTGATTTAAAGCAGGGCTGTCATCAAAAGCAATACCAATTTTCTGTTGATGAGGCAACACTAACTGGCGTACAAGCTAGGTCATTTCCTTCAAGATGAGGAAAACTTAGCAAAAGAATGACAGCTGTTTGGGAGGATGCAAAGAAAAAACGAGGCAGCAAAATGATGCTGTAGAATGGAGACTTGCTCCACTGTTTTTTCTTCAAGAAGCTCCCCAGAGTAACTCCTCACTCCAGAAATTAATCAGTGAAGGTTCCTGAGGATAGCAGTGTGGAAGACTCCAACTGACAAGCTGCACTGAGACAGAAAAGGGGCAAAATTTCAGGTTAGCTAAGGGACAAGTTACCTGCACCCCACAACATAGCTAAGCCCCGCTTTCCTCACACTCAGGTCCCTTAAAGAAAGGCTATGTTTTAAAAATGTCCAGTGTTGAGTGGGTCTAAAATACTCATCTCATGTGGTGAGCTCTGTGAGCTGTACAGGAAGAAAAAGGTTGTTAACAGATTTCACCTCTTTCTTCCATGGAGTCCTTTTAAGTTCAATGTACAAGACTCATTGCTGACATTATGAAATCCAGCTTCTGCTTGGAGTTCAAACAGTTCATTGCCTGGGGAAAACTCTGGTTTGGGGTTCTGTACAGCCCCTACTTTATGGGGCAGAAGTGAGCTGGCAGGGAAGAAAGCCTGTCTGTAATCAGAATGTCTGTAGTGACCTGCAGACTGAACTGAACCCATTCTTGCCATAAATTATACTTCAGGGAGGGAATAATTCCTTTATTGCTGGAAGTGTTGGATGACTGGAAGAATTCAGGAAATCTGCACTGGAAACAACCTCTGATCTTCCAAACATTATCTGAATTTTGATTCTCTGCATTGCATAGCCTACTGGAAATTAGTGAACCACTACTTATATCAGGTGAGTGCTTAGTTGCATTAAAGGTCTGACTAAACATGCTTACAAATCAAGTCAGCTTGTCTTAGCTTTTTGCCTTTAGGCAACACTTCAGGCAACACTTTCCAAGGAGCTGTTTGTTTCCATTGTGAAAACAGAGCTACAGCATTGGCATCAAACCCACTGAATCCATTAATCATGCCAGAGAGCCACGAGCATTTTGTATAACTAGGATTTTAAATTCCAAGCCATCCAGAGCAGTGCATCCCTGTACTCAAGACAGTGGCTCATATGCCATGTGGCTCTGACTTGTCTGTAATTAACCTGATAATTCTGGCTCCTTGGGCAAGCAGAGAATCTAATTACTCATTGCAGGTATGTGGCCTCATCCAAATCTGCTGAACTGGCTTTGCTAAATTATCCGCTAGAGAGCTAATTTAAATCAAGAGTAATTAATAGTATTATTTCACTGTGACAATTCAAAGATGTGAAGATGGAAAAGTGTTCTGAAATGACTAAGGTGCCTGTACAGCATGTCTTAAGGTAGTAAAAAGCAGCTAGGAAAAATCTTGGAAGGTGTTTTTTTACCAAGTCACTCTATGAGATGTCACTGATGTGTCAGTCAGTGTGAGGTCTCTGCCATGCCAGAGAGCTGTGGTACAGCAGCATGGGTCATCTCTCTGCTGCTGGATCAGACAAGGCATCACAAATAGAAACTTTGAAGAACTTTATGTACATGAAAGAACACTGTGAATAAATGAGTGCAACTGAGATATGCATGTGGGTAACGTGAAGCAAAGATGTGCAAGGCAAGTGAATTTTCACAGGGCTTGAGTGAAACTTTTCAGGGCTGAAGGGAAAACTATAGTAGAACTCATAATTGTTGGCTGGCAATTTAATTCTGAAAGGACATTTAGTGAGGAAGCAAACTCGCTTGTCATGGGTTCAAATGAGGCCTTTCCACCATTTTGAAATGTTTGGGATTCTGCATAACAACGTTTTAGTCTGGGATTTGGATCAGGAAGGTTTTGGGTTGGGCAGGACTCAGAAGTCACATGGACTTTCTGCAGGAATCCTTACAGGAGTAACAACTGATTAGGAAACAGTTCTGGCTTTCCTATTGTATAGGAACTGCTTTAGGGAAAATGGCCCTTTTCTCCCTGTTGCCAGAGAACAGAGCTGTGCTGTGGTACACAGTGAGCAGAACTGGAGTGCAGGCTGAAAATACTATACTAATATATAGCATGGCAGCACAGAGAGAAACTTATCTCCAGCATACTTAGGTAGCACCACTGTTTTTTCTCCAATTTTGTCTGTCGTTTTCCCTGCGCTGTTCATTAAGGACTGTATCTTATCATGTCTTTTCACTGTACAGTCCCTGGCTTGATCAGAAAACTTCGCTGTCCCTGGGAAGCCTTACTGGTCACATGTAAAAACCTGCCATCCCTCTAAAGTGCCTTCTGTAGTCATGAGCTCCTGCAAGGCTTGTGACCACTCTAGAGCACAGTCTTCTACAGGAAAGCACAAAATATATAGAAATCACAGAACAAGTTGATGCTTTCTAAAAGACAACTTCTGTAACTTCTGTATAGGTAAAGAAACATGGAAGTGATATCTGGCTAAAACTGTCTGCCCTCTTACAGGCCAGAAGGGAGCATTCTATCATAAAATAAGCTGACCTGCAAAGGAAACATTGTTCACAGCTCTTGGCAAGTCACCTAGTAGATATGGGGTATTGGGGAATACAGTAGCAGTCTCACAGTTGTGTGTAAAAGAATGCTCCATTGGGAAGTGTGCAGCATGGTGGCAATGTTCTTAATGAATGTCTCACTCACCCACTGGCAGGAAGTGTTTTTATACCTGTCTCAGTCACTTTTTAATATCAGCCTCAGCTCATAGGCTCCCTTTCACCTCCCAGTTTGTAGCAAGACACATGAAAACTACAGTTTATTCAGATCTGCTGTGGACAGTGTTTGGTTTAGTTCCTTTTGTTATTTTTACACCTGACAAATAGCCAGGGGTAAGAATTACCAAGCATCTGCTACGTGGCCTGCTAGAGTTGTAGCCTGCTGCAGCAGAGACCATCTATATACCAGCATGAATCGTAGGATTTGCCTACTCTTCTGTAGCCAGTGTATTTTCTCCTCGAGATTGTGGCTTCATGGGAAATTAGACCAGTATAACACTTGATTTTCTTAGAAATAAAGAGACTGAAAGTAAGATAATTGGAGAGAAACCTGTACCTCTTCTCTGCAGGTAGACCATCACACCTGGGAATGTCTTGGCTTCCCTTCTGACTCATCTGTTGTATTTTGAAGAAAAAGTCTGTGAACATCTGTGATATGCTATGTGTGGGGTAGGTAGAGGCGTTGATTACTCTATGGAAAACACATAGTTTCAGGGCCAGAAGTTCTGAGCTCATTTCCACTTGAGTATGGTACTCACCTCACCTTCCATTAACAAGCACAAAATATATTACCTCAAACCTATATACAATTATATGAAGATGCTGGTAGATTAAGGTTTTTTTCTGGTTTTCTTCTCTCCAGAGAATTACTCTTCCCAGTTTCTCCGAACACTGCCTCATCACTACCACATCTGTGGAACCACTGTCATGGATTTTTGTCACGGTAAATGGGGTTCAAGAAATAACCATTACTGCAGACAGAATGGGAACATTCAAGCCTTGTCACAACACTGTGGGGCCTTTTCTCACCCTTTCTAATACAATGCCCTAGTGAAGTGCAATGTGTGCTTTTGGGGGGACTGTCTCTAGCAGCTTGAGGCTACAATCTTGTCTATTATTGTTTGGGAAAATACCTGTAGTAGTAGGGACTTAAGTTTTATAGTTCTGTGATTACTTCTGTGAGACAAGATGACTCTGCAATCTTCAGCAGAATAGTGTGTAGAAATTTGTAACAGTGCACAGAGTTCCATTCTGAGCTTCAGCCGCACTGTGCTAAGCCATTCTGGTGTCAAGGAGCCTAGACACAGTGAAGCTGTAATTTCAAGGTCAAACTTCTAATGACGGCTGAGACAGAATGGGTCTTGTGCCTAGTTGTCCTCAGCCTCATACAGAGAAGTGCTGAATTTATACTGAGTAAAAAAACCACTCTGGAATCAGGTTGTGCATGGCCTCACGTGAGTGTTCAAGTTAAAAACAAAGACTGGAATCAGTATTCTGTGAATAAAAACAAAGCAAACATGGCTCAGGTGTAGTAAGATTATGATACCGGATAATTGGTTTTAGTAGTCCAGATGTGTAAATGTTTTGGAGCAAATTAGTTGAGACTTTTCTCAGCAGCAGCTGAGACACAGGCAAGGTGCTTCTTGCTTGTACACTGCACTTTCTGTAGGCTGTATGTCGGTTTTGGTGAACTGAGAAAGTAATTGAGACGTAGCTTAAAAATTCAGCTAAAAGGTCACGAAGATTTTCTCTATACCCAAGATATCTTACAATCCACGTTCATTCTTGGCAGCAAAACAACACGTGTATATCAATGCTTGCCTTTAAGTCACTCTGCCAGAGCTCATCTCCTCTAAAATCTATCCCGCTTCTCCCTTGGTATTTCTTATGCTTTTGCTTAACGAGGTTGGGACTGATATGCTGCAGGGGAGCATCAATCTTCACTATTGCTGGTACCCCAGAGTCCCTCTCTGATAGGAAGAGATTTCCTGTTATAGGAGCTCATGGAGTTCATCATCCACTCAGCCTCACCCTCCTTAGATGAAAAGAATTGGAAAATCTCTTGCCGCACTGGAGCCACTAGATGTCTGTAGCTTATTTTTCAGACTTGTTTGAAATAGACATGAGAAACATGGCTGAAAAATCCCATATTCCAAGAAGAGTTCAGCATGAGCATGTGACAAGTCCTGCCAGATCAAAAGAATCTTTATACATACAAAAGCGTATGCAAAAATCCTGTTTCACATAATGTGATAGTAACTGCTAAAGACCATGCCTTACAGGATAAGATGGCAGTGCTAGTGTCAGGTTATAATTTCATCTGAGCCCTTCCTACACCAGATTGCTCTTATAGGATCAAAAGATTTTAGCAATTCCCAGCACAAAGTTTACAACAGTAAAATACAAAGTATGATACTTTTTTTCCTACTTGCTCTACCACTATTATCAAACAGAAAAGAGCGACAGAACCTTGGTAATATTCTAGAGGCCAAATTACTATTTCACTATCAAGGTGAAAAGCATGGATTCACCAAGGGGAGGTCATGCTTGGCCAAATCGATAACCTTCCACAATAACATGACTGACTTGGTAGATAAGGGGAAAACAGTCAGTATTTTCTACCTTGACTTCAGTAAGGTTTTCAAGGCCGTCTCCAATAACATCTTCATTGAGAAGCTGATGAATTATGGACCGGATGAACAAACCTTCTCCAGTTTGAGGTGGGTTGAAAACTGGTTGAATGGCTAGGCCCGGAGGGTAGTAATCAGTGGCAAAAGGTCTAGTTGGGGGCCAGTAGCTAGGGTTCAACACTGGGCCCAGTCCTGTCCATTTTCTTATGATCTGGATGTTGGGCCATAGTATGCTGTCAGCAAGTTTCCTGATAGTACAAAACTGGGATGAGTGGCTAATACAGCAGAGGGTTGTGCTACCATCCAAAGGGTTCCTGACGGGCTGGAGAAGTGGGCAGACAGGGGCCTCATGAAGTTCAACATGGAGAAGTACAAAGTCGTGCACCTGGGAGTGAGCAACGCTATTCACCAGCACATGCTAGGGGCTGCACTGCTGGAAAGCAGCTTGACAGAAAAGGAGGTTCTGGTGGAACCAGGCTGACAAGGAGCTAGCAATGTGCCCCTGCAGCAAAGGCCGCTAAGGGAAAGGAAGTGAAGTCTCCTTCCCTGGAGATATTCAAAAGCCATCTGGATATGGTCCTGGACCACCTGCTCTAGACAGTCCTGCTGAGCAGAAGGTTAGACCAAAGATATCCAGGGGTCCCTTTCAACCTGAACCATTCTGTGATTCTATGAATATAGTTACATTTTATGTTAGTGTGTTAAAAAAGCTTATGGGAGCAGATTTTGCCGCTCTGATAGGCTTTTAGCTAATGTTTCTTGCTTGCATTTTACTGGTGGTGCAGTATCCTCTGAGTTAACTTATGCTGTAATGGATATATACATGTATTTTTGTTTTACAGCAAAATCTTTAGATGAAATGTAAAACTGGGACATGTCTCCTATTAGCTGTTGGTTAGCAAATGTACCACTGATAAAAATCCTTCTTAATATCTGCTATATAGATCTAAATGGAATTCCCTTTATTCCTTGGTGAAATGGCAGTAGGATGCTTTATTCTCATTAATCTTCAGTTCCAGACTATTGAATGGATAGTGACTTAAGCCACATTTCCTCTTTGGTATTTTAAGTCCAATAATAGATGTATTTATGTAACAATGAAACAATGACTTGTGCCTGAAACAAGACGTTTAGGGTGTAATTCTTAAGTACTCTTTTACCATTTAAGGAGAGGGTAGTATGATGGGACAGAATCAGCCAAAGCTGGGGGAGTAAAATGGGGTAATTTTTTTCACCAGTTCTTGTAATACGTGAATAAAGAGATAATTTGCACAAGTTTAAATACGGGCCCAAGGGGATAAGGCACACCTTGCTACCATGCCACAGGTAAGCCAAAGCCATGATTTTGGAGGGCTATTTGCAAACTGAGCCACTGCATATGTAACATAACATGCCTGCGATTCTCACTCAGCCTCAAACCACAGTAATCATTAACCTGGAGCAACTTCAGAAGGGACCCCAAGCAGGCATCCTCCTTATTATGTCAACATAATGCTGTTAGTGAAGGCTCGGCCCTAGGGAAATTGATTTAGAGCAGACCAGTTTGGAGAAGAACACAAGACTGTGCATTTCTGTAACAAGGGCAAAACATTCGCTTTCTGTCTGTACTCAGCAAGCAGCTGCAAATCCCTCGTGGCACAAAAAATGCTCTGTTTATACCTGCCAACAATGCTAGTAAATTCCAGAGTATGCTGGAGCATTCTAGTGATATGAAAATGAAGTTGTTTTTTCAGTGGCAGAAGGAAGATGTGAAAATGGGAGCTTTCACTGAATCACCACAATGAGAGGGTTATTACAAAACTAAATTGTTCTTCCAAACTAATATTTGTGCACAAACAAGTAATTTTTAATTGTAAAGATGAGTGTCTTAGTGAAAATAGATTCTTCTATTATTAAAAAGTTGCCTTATTATTTTACTGTAGGTTTAATTTTAACAAAATGGATATGAATAAATTCTTCTATCTCTTCATCTCACTTTAAAAGAACTACTATTACGTTAGCTTTTTCTTATATATGCTTTTCAAAGATAGCTTGTATTTTATACTAGTACCAAACAGCTGTAATCAAGGATCTGATTTGTTGGATTCATATCTTTTAACATTCAGTGAAACTTTTCTGTTTGGAGTAGGTGACATTTCAGATCATTCTTCCTGTGATATCTTACCTCAAATCTTCACAATCTTAACACTTCTAGGGAATGGCAATTTCCTGCTATACAGGTACATATAGAGCAGATGATGTGCATTCGGCTGACAGTCAGGGTTTAGAGCTGCTCTCTTACTCCAGTGACCCCTATTCTCCATTCATGTATTTTTCTTAACTCTTCCCTTCACCTGTATAACCACTTTCAGTCTCCTTTGTGAACATATACAGCCCCTGATGTATGTCTTGAAATGTCTGGGAGCAATGATCACTTTGGCAACAATGCTTCTTCACAGGCAAGAGTGTCCATAAAATTGTTCGGTTTTGGAAGGTGTTCAAAGAACTGCATGCTCTTAGTGGTGGCTCTGTGGCCCTGTGTGTACAGCTTGGAGTAGTGCTGCAGATCCCCTTCTCTGAGCTGCTATGAATTTCTGTGTTCCTAGAGAGAAACTCGGCTGTGACCAGGAAAGACAAGACCCCCCAGAACAGAGAGGCACAGGGCCACTGCAGAAAAGGGTACAATTTGAAGGTTAATTGCACTTCTTGCCCAAGGACTTTTTTTTGCCTTATGAATGAGAGGTGCCAAGTATTTTGAGAGCAATATTCTTGATGAAGTTTCCAGGACATTTTGCATATCTTTCTGCAATAGAGGAATCTTTCCATTAAGAACATAGAGAAATGAAGGGAATTCTTCAGCAGTAGCATATGAGCAAGACTTCTGTGAGTTTATGGGAAAAGTTTGAGTTATTCCATTACTGAGCTAAGTGGAAACAAGAACTTGGCCCAATGTGAAAATATAAGGTTTCATAAATCAAATCCTAGGTTTATTTGTAAATTGGCTTGAAGCTCATTTTCTAGCTAAAGCAGTAGCGATATAATTTAAGGGACAATATTTTTTTCCCCACATATAATGGTTCATTTGCACTTCAAAGCAATGATTCAGACTTAGTTCAGCCTTATCTATTGTGTCCTAACTAATTTCTTCATGATGCAAAACATGTCTGAATATGCCATATGCTTTGTCATGTTGAGGGCTAGCTGGTCATTCTCATGGTTTCTCCTGACTAGTTTTATCTGTCACTATACTTTCCTTTTCCATTCCATGTCTATGCATTCACCTAAAAGGCTTTCCATGGAAGGCCCTCACAAGCACTTCAAAATCCAGATAGGTTTATATCCATCTATGTAACATATTTCTATGGTATCTCATGAGTTTCCTACATAGAAATGGTGCTGGCTTTTGTTTCAGGTAGTGTTGCACTAAATCCTATGGTTTCATCCTGAGAGGTTGGGTAACATACGGTCTTCAACAACCTGAAGGCAAATAGCTCATCCTTGCTCTTTAGAAAGGAATAAAGGCACAGTTTTCTGGGAGCAATGTGGTTTGGTTTTTTAGGGTTGGTTTGTTGGGTTTTTTTTGGTCAACTCATATTAACCAATTTCATGCCTTCTGGAAGTTTACAACAACAGTACAAATTAAGTGCCCTTTTGAAATAATTTTGTTGTGAGGATTGTCTTAGAAAAATGGAATGTTAAAAACTTAACATTTATTTACAAATCATCTTGAGTTCTGTCCCTAGCAGCTGCTGTGTTTGAACCTGCAGAAAAGGGGTGGAGAATCAAAGCTGAAAGAAGTGTTAGTTCTGTCTAATTCACTAGCAAAGTTAAATTAGTTGATGCCTTTTGTGCAGAACTGTTGCCTAGAAACCGTTACCTAGCCCTAGCTCTTGTAGATGAGGATGTTACGCCTGTGAAAATAAATAGCATATGCTGGAGTCTCTCTTTCTTCTCTGAGAGATGAATATGCAGAGACAAACCATAGAACTCGTTGTCATTGGTTTTCATGTTGGACAAATGTGTAAAGGAGTTTAAAAATTATTAGACTGAATCAGTGGAGATGCTGGACCTACTAAGCAAAGTGAGAATATTAGAGTTGATCTTAGCCCATAAACCACTGATAGCTGGAATTTGAGATTGGATACTGAGGGGAATACCAGTCTATGGCAGTTTTTCATTTTATCCAGAGCATCTGCTCCTAGATACCAGAAAAGAGATGCCAGGTGAATCATTGTCTGACCAGTAAATCATGTATTATGTTATTTGATACAACTGATAATTAATTATTTGCAGGGGACAAAGTAGAAAGGAAAAAAATCTCCTTTACTGCTTTTAGATGTTTGAAGAACAGACCCAAGACTACAATTCTTGTCCTGTGCCACTGTGGTGTTATCTACACTAAGTTCTTGCATTATTGAATTGAGCCTTCTGTTTCACATTTTATTTACAGGACTCCACATTACAAGCAAAGGCTTTCTGAGCATAGATAAAGTTGGGACAAATCTTTTAATACTGCCAAGGGCAGGTTTCACAGTAAAGAATACAAATTTAATGAAAAAAAATCCAAAACTTGAAAAAAAATCTTAGACTCTGAGATATGCAGAAGCTTCTCTGCTCAAACTGAGACTTTTTTAGAAAGCACCCTGAAGGTGAAAGTACACCCTATAATATAACTCATAAATATTTTTTGTATTTTAGTCGGTTCTCTTGAGAAGTATATTGCAAGACATAAAATGTATCCCAGATTTGGTGATCTTTAAATAGAAAATCAACTCTGTGCTCTAGGAGGAACTCAAATCTTGACAAAACCCAGATTTTCCCACTGATTAATATGTGACATTCGGTTGCCAGCTCATTCATTTCAAATATTCCTAAGGAGGATCTCTTTACATGCATGCATGCAAGGCAGGCTGTGTGGAAGACTGCTGCTTTGGGAGATAGATGAAGAAATGCAACTTTTGTCCCATAAGATACTGCTTCAAAGTTGAAGACTTAATTGCACTGAAAACCTCATTTTCTGTTCATCACCAGATGTCAGCAGAGCTTTAGGTATCTGGCTCACAGTCGAGCTTTTTACAATACATATAGCAAGTCTCACTCCACACCAAATGTACACTTACATGATAACCATTTGATAAAGTACTAAGGGGTGAAGAACTGCTGTTCTCTGTCCCTCTCCAGATGCCCTGTTGCATCTCATGTCTGAGCAGCTCAATGCTTTGTGGTGCATACTTTCATTCTCCTGCTTTGTTTCCACAGGGGACCGCTTAGGCATAACTGTTAATTGCTTATTTCTGCTAGAGAAACTCCAATACACCTCCCCTCACCCAGGCTTGCTCTTTAGGTCTGGCAGAAGAAGAAAGAATTTCACAGGTTTTTTTTTCCCCCCATATGTTCTAATTTTCAACAGTGAGAAAATGTTTCAACACTTCAGAGACTGAGCTCTGCAATTTGCATAAAAACAAATAATGGAAGAACTTTTGAAGCTTTGGTTCCTAAGCATTCCCAATTGCTGCTTCAATATCAGTAGAATGGTAGCGTGTTTTGGGTTGGGAGGGACCTTTAAAGATCATCTGGTCCAAGTCCCTTGCAGTGAGCAGGGACATCATCAACTAGATCAGGTTGCTCAGAGCCCCGTCTGACCTGACCTTGAATGTTTCGAGAGATGGGGCATCTGCCACCACTGTGGGCAACCTGTGCCGGTGTTTCACAGCCCTCATTGTAAAAAATTTCTTCCTTATATCTAGTCTAAATCTAACCCCTTTTAGTTTAAAATCGTTTCCCCTTGTCCTGGTGCAACAGGCCTTGCTAAAAAAGATTGTCCCCATCTTTCTTATAGGTCCCCTTTAAGTAGTGAAAGGGTAGTATAAGGTGTTCCAGGCTGAACAACCCCAGCTCTCTCAGCCTGTCCTCATAGCAGAGGTGCTCCATCCCTCCGATCATTTTTGTGGCCCTCCTCAGGACCGGTCCAACAGGTCCATGTCCTTGTGCTGAGGACTCCAGAGCTGGACACTGTAGTCCAGGTGAGGTCTCACCAGAGCAGAGTAAAGCAACAAGATCACCTCCCTTGACCTGGTGCCCATGCATTTTTTTTTTGATGCAGCCCAGGATATGGTTGGTCTTCTGGACTCTGAGAGTGCATTGCTGATTCAGGTCCAGCCTTTCATCCACCAGTATCCCCAAGTCCTTCTCCACATAGCAGCTCTCAATCCTTTCATCCTCCAGCCTGTATTGATACCAAGGATTGCCCTGACCCAGGTACAGATCTTGCACTTGGCTTTGTTGAACCTCATGCAGTTCTCATGGGCCCACTTCTCCAGCTTGTCCAGGTCCCTCTGGATGGCATTTTGTCCCTCAGGTGTGTCAAACACACCACTCAGCTTGGTGTCATCTGCAAACTTGCTGTGGGTGCACTCGATCCCCCTATGTCATTGATGAAGATATTAAACAGCACTGGTCCCAGTATGGACCCCTGAGGGAGACCACATGTCCCTGATCTCCATCTGGATATCAAACCATTTATCACTACTCTCTGGATGTGACTATCCAATTTGTTATCCACCGAACAGTCCACCCATCAAATCCATCTCTCTCCAATTTAGAGAATAGGATGTGGTGGGGGCAGTGTCAAAGGCTTTGCAGAAGTCTAGATAGACAACTTCCATTGCGCTTCCCTTGTCCACTGATGTAGTCACTCCACCACAGTAGGCCACTAGGTTGGTCAGGCAGGACTTGCCTTTGGTAAAGGCACGATGACTGTCTCAAATCACATCCTTGTCCTCCATGTGCCGTAGCATAGCTTCTAGGAGGATCTGTTCCAAGGTCTTCCCAGGTGCTGAGGTGAGGCTGTCAAGTTGGCAGTTCCCGGGGTTCTCCCTTATATCCTTTTTAGAAACGGGTTCAATGTTTCCCTTTTTTCAGTCACCAGGGACTTCACCTGCCTGCCAGGACTTTTCAAATAGCATGGAGAGTTGCTTGGCAACTACATCAGCCAATTCCCTCAGGACTCTGGGATGCATCTCATCAGGTCCCATAGACTTATGAGTGTTTAGGTTCCTCAGGTGGTCATGAACATAATCTTCTCTTATGCTGGGATGGATTTTGCTCCCCTTGGAATCTGTCTTGCAGTCCATCCACTTGAGAGGTGCAGGAAGAGAGATTGTCAGTGAAGACTGAGGCAAAATAGTAGTTGAATACTTCAGCGCATTCTCATCTGTTGCTACAAGCTTGCAAGTCTTGCTCATCAGAGGGGATACACTTTTTTTGAACCTCCTTTTTGGGTCAACATATCTATACAAGCCTTTATTATTCTTTGTACCTCTTGCCAAGTTCAGCTCTAGCTGCGCCTTGGCCTTCCTGACCCATCACTACACAACCAGGCAGTGTTCCTGTACTCATCTGGGATACCTGTCTCTGCTTTCACTGCCTGTGTCATTCCTTCTGGCCTGTTAGCTTGACCAGTGGATCTCAATTCAGGCATACCTCCTCCAGTTTTATTGCTGAGCATGATGTTATGTGGTATGGAATAACTAACTCTTTGATCACTTTGGGTCAGCTGTCCCACATCTTCCCTCCCAACCTCTTGCCCACTTCTTGCTCCTCTGGCAGAGGACAAAGTGAGAAACAGAGACAATGAGCAAGCGCCATCCAGCAGTAGCTAAAGCTCTATTTTCATCTCAGATCTGAAACACACCACCATTTGGCTGCTGGATGAAGAAATGAAGATGAATGGACTCCACCCCAACTCCACCGAGTACACGGCAGAAGGAAACTCTCCCCTTGCTGATAACTGCTGATGCAGTTCTTTTGAGAGTATGGAAATACATGCTTCCCTACCTACTCATCTCACCTTTCTCTAAAAGTTATCACTTCTTCACGCATCTTTCTCATTGTGGGGGCTTGGGGGTGCGAAATCAGCTGTATTCACCTGCTCATCCCATGTCCTGTCTACCTCTTTTCTCGCTTCATTATGAGCTATCATGTTTCAGGAGTGTCTGGCTTTGAACTCTCAGTTCAGTGCTGTTCTCCACTGTCCCCCATTGAAATTCATGTGACCATCATGGGACCGCAGGGGAGGATACAGGAAGACAGTGCTTCACCTCAGTTCCAGGCTGGGCTGGGTTAACCCCCTCAGGGACCAAAGGAGAGTTCTACAGGCAGTGAGGTTCTCCACGGCAGCTGCCCCATTTGCCCCTTCCAGGCTCAGCAAAGCAGCCCACGCATTTAACTCTGTACCTTTTTGACTTCAGTAGGACTGTGTTTGTCCTTAAGTACACCATTAGGTACCATGCTAGACCAGGACCTGCTAAAGAGGCACAACTTTTCAAGTGTTTTCCTATTCATGTAGACTTCTGTTAAGCGGACACTTATTTTGCTAATGCCTCGCTCTTTAGTTAGTTAATCTATTTAAAAAAAAAAAAGAAATTATATAAATTTGTCTGTAAGTTCATGATATAGTACAAATGCAATCGAGTCTTGATCATGTGCCACTTTTGCATCCTGCTAGGCTGATCAACCTGCATTAATATGTTTCGTCCTTAAACATGCATTCTTGTCCCTTTTGAGAAGGACACTTAGTTTTCTTAGAGAATAAAAGGAACATATACAAATCAGAATCCTTTGTACTTTTTTATGACTAAAAGTGCTTTTCAAATATTAAGTAGCTCCTTCATGCAGCAGGCTGATAAAGAAGCTATGGTTTTCTTACTGTTATTTTTATACCCATCTTCCAACAGAGGATAAGTGCAAGGATTTGAAGCAGCACTTGGAAGTTCATACCTCTAGGACTGTACTCAAAAAAAAAAAAGTCACTCAGTGTGGGATAAAAAGCCATTGTGCTGTTTCCCTTACAATTCTGCTTGTGTCAAGCAATGGAATTAGCTGAGACTAATAATTTTTCAGTTGAGCCTCTGAGGAGGCAGTAAAACAGAATGACAGTCACATGCTCTGTGAACATAGGCAATTGATACAGAAATGGGACATTCCATGCATGACAATAACAGAAGACACAATTTTAACTAGTGTATAATACATTTTTTTCAATAATATTATGCAGTTTTCTCAAGAATCGTACGAGCTTCAGAGGTCTGCATAGAACCATGTGAGCGCACTGCTCTGATTCTGTCCCACTGAAGTCCTCAGGGGCCTGATGCAAGTCCTTGCTGATACATGCAAGAACCTTGCCCAGCTGTGAATTAGACTGTATAGTTGAATTAGGTTGTATAAAGCAGTCTCAGCACCATTATAAACCAGTGCTGTTTCATGCACAATTCTCATTTATGCAAGAGTGTTTTGATATTTTGCCTGCATCAAGGGATTTAAATGTAACTGAAAATCAGTTATTTGTTTCTAAGGTACTTGTACTTTTATTTAAATGTAGAGTCTCTATGCATGAAAAAAAGAGAGTCATATCACAACAATATAAATGCTAACCGCATGGGTGTTCTTCTCTGCTTGTAAACAGTCAGAGTGAAACCACTTTGTAGTCAAACATGCATATTGGAGGCACTGAATCCAAATCTCAGTGTATAGAAAGCCACTTGGAGGGTAATTGCCAAAGGAGGTTTTACAAAAAATACCCCACACCACTAACAAGCTTTTAAAAATTACCCTGTATAAACTAGTCTAAACACAAGTAAATAGAACAGATTTTCTCCGGATGTAAATGCTTAAGTACCATACTCAGACAAAAAAATCCAGATTTTTCTTCCTGTAACTGTTTTAGAGCCAACATACAAACAAGCATGACAGGTTGCCCTTTCCAGTTGTTCCCTCAGTTTCCTAATAATCCAGGTTAAGTGCGTTTCTTTCCTTCTTTCTCAGTTGCCTAGTCACAGGAAATCCATCTGCTGTTGCTGAAAATGATAGGAAATGCCTCTTTCTTCTTAGAAGAGTCTTCTCCTTTCTGCCTCGCCTCTTGCTGAAGCTGCTGAATGGAAAATCAAAGTAGTAAGCTTGGTGGCATCCAAACAAGGAGTCACCCACCTTGTCCAGATTCAATTCAGCACTAACAACATATAATATATGAGTAGCTCCTAGATATGGATTAAAGGTGTGAAACTGCTCTTTTCCTCTTCCCACAGGGAAATAAACAAGGGGATCAGCTCTAGCTGAAGTGAGTTGTGCAGGGAGGAGAAAAACATTTACCATTTCCACAGTTTGAGAAGGAGGTTTTTTTCACAGTCCCTTGTGTTCATTGTTTGCAGAGATGCAGTATTTCTGTCTCTAGCAAAATTAATGAGAAAAGCAGGGTTTTGGGTTTTTTTTTTAGTCATTACAATATATGTGCACCCTGAAGCCCACTGCTGGAAATTGTGCTCTAGTCCTGGTATTACATTCAGAGCAGGACTTGAAATGAACAGGAGTTTCCAAGTTTGCTAGTTTCATATCAACCTCTTTGCAAAGTGATGAGCAGATCCAGAGTACTGTGAGGCTTCAAAAACAGAACAGATACTTTGGAAACTGCATTTCTATGCCACAATATTCTTACAGAGCATACAGAAAAGGTGAAGATAAGTTTAGATCCTCACCACTGTGCATTTGTTTTGCAGCAGCTATCAACACAGAGCATATGTCTGTTTCTCTCTTGCAAAAATAACAATACTGTTGGGTTGTTCCTGTCAGTAGCATAATTTATTATACTTGAAAAACACTTTTCTCTCTCTGCACTGGGAAACAAAACACGATTAATATTCTAAGGAGAAGTGGTTCTTGGTGTTGCATTTTCTTCTCTAATCTGTTAGACTAACAGCCCTTTTATCTTGGACAAAGGAAATAAGACATCTTTGACAAGGCAAGAACTAATCCTCGGGCTGATGCTCCACAAATGGACAATTTTTGAGCCAGGGACTCATGGGTTTTTTGCCCCATGGATAGCTTCTATGGGGGACGTGGAAATACACAGGTGCTGGTTGCTCTAGAAGGAGCCTTGCCCAAGACACACAGCTCCAAGCAGTCAAAACCCTCAAGTGCTAACTCTTTCCAAGGTGCCTGAGACAAAGTTATTATTGGGGTTGTACCCTTCGTGTTTGTGAATACACAAAATGAGGTTGGCTGAAAGGACAGGCTGGCTCTGGCTGCTCAGTGGCCACAGTCGACTAAGGGTTTGCAATCGAGCCACCAGAGGGAGATAAAAGGCCACATGAGTTTCATCTGGGTCGTCTCGTACCTTCTGATGACACGTACATAAAATAACCATCTATGCTGCCATCATAAAGGTCTTATTAAGTCAGACTAGTTGTGGTAGCAAACAGCAGCATCATTCTGCCACCATCACGTGTAACCAATGAACATCATTTTAACTTTGCCTCTGGCAAAGGTAATGCACATAATATCAGGGAGAAAAAAACCCAAACTAAACCAAAATGCTTTGTTTTTCACAAAGAGGTGTGTGCAGCTTGTTCTGTGCTGTGCTTGTTCTGTCACAGCTGTGGTTCTGGGCTGTGAACACACCAGTTATTTTATACCTGCTACTGCTGTACTATGTTTTACAATGAGGTCCAAATAAACGAATAAGTTTCTGCAAATGTTTTTCTTACACTGTGCTTTTGGAAATAGTTCTAATAAATCTCAGCCTGCTGGGTGTTTTTCTTCGACAGTATTGCAGGAAATTCATATTTTGAAAAACCTCAGTGAACATTTCAAATTAATTCTTCACTCAAAACAACCCTGCAAAAGCAAGAATACAAACTACAATAAAAACACTTTGTGAGCTGCTGCTAAGAAGATGTCAGACAAACTTGGTTAGATTTTTAGTCTGTAGGGATATTCTTTATCTTCTTTGTCTCTTGTCTCTTCCTTTTTTATGTCATTTCCAGTCCCAAAGATGTAATGAAAAATGAAAAGGTCTGTTTACTCCTTGTAATAAAGTAACTGGAGCCGTTTGGAAAACTCAAGCTACAGTGAGTGAAAATGTGGATTTCTGTCCTGGATCCAGATGAAAAAAAAAAAGGCAAAATTGCAAGTGTGTGTATAAATGTTGAACTATTCCAACAATTTCCATGGGAAAAGGACATTTCAATAGTCCCAAATGTAAGTCTTTTCAGGCTGGATCAGCATGAAGCTGCACTCCTGAGGCACTTCCCATGCTTGCTTCCCTTCTCATCTTGCTCTCCAACTGAGGAACACGACATGCAGTGAGACAAACATAACACAGAAATCTAATCGTGGCGAAGATGAGAAATAAACCTGATCAACCACAGTAATTGATGGGCTGTCATGAAACTGCAGGTAAACTGTAGCTTTGCAACTGATGAGGATGCAAACCTGAGGGTGCAGGATGCTGGAGGGGTTGGTGGGACTTAGCCAGCTGCTGAGGGAGCATGCATGGGACAGGATTTGGGGAGGAAGAAGGGGTAGAGGGCAGGCAGAAAGGGGTGTAAAAGGTGCCTGTTGTGTGTAAGCTGAGACCGGTCAGCACGCTGGTCTGATTGAGCCTAGTGCCTGATCACTGCAGTCTGTCCTACCTTCTTATTAAATCCTTTCTTAACTAACTGCATGATCTCACTGTTTATCCCATGTGCACAGGTGCTACAAGGACTATGTGCCAGCTACTGGAGGAACCAGCATGATGGCTTTGGTGCCAGTGACTGGAGTCAGACCAGGGCTGTGGGTGCTCCAGGCCTGTGATAACAGTTACCAAAGCAAGTGGAGTCGCAGTGCCAGCCACTGGGGCAGTGGGGGTCTTGGCCATAAGCCACTGGGGCTGGAATGGTGTGGTCCCAAAACCCATCAGACTGATGTTGGGTCAAGGTGGGGAAGCTGGTAAAGCTTCCAGAGAGGAGGAAGAGTCCTTGATAGAAGAGGAAATTGAAATAGTTTGTTCCTTTTTTTGCCCCATGCGGATGAACACTTAGAGGCAATGCTGAATTGCTCATAAGCACTGAGGAGCTGGAAGAGGGGACAACAGATTTATTTCACATAAAGAATGGTATCAGCCTAGTTATAACTGTTGTTCTTGTGCCAAGGACGTATTTAGACTGCAAGTTAGAAGAATCCTTTACTGGTAGAGAAATAAGACTGTGGGATAGCTTTCCAAAGAAAATATATTGGCCCAAAACTCCAAAGCTTCTGTTAAAATGAAGCTCAATATGATTATTAAAAAATATTATCTTGACATTGCTGCCTGAGCTCACAGAGGTCCACTCCTCATCACTTCCCTGTTTCTACAGAACACTTGGTTCAGAATCTCCTGTTAGAAAATGTGCTGGTAAATGAACAAAAGCAATTAGAAGTCCCCCCCACACAAGGCTGGTCTTCAGCTTTCCCACAGATATTCCTTGCTGTGGTGAGGCCATCTCTGCTACGGTCATTCTGCTGCAGAAGAAGAGTTCAAAAAAGCAGAATTCATGTTCTGTTTGTTTCATTACTGTAGCACCAAGGCTTAGTGTCACATTGTGTGAATACAACACAGGGAAAACTGGATGCTGCTTCTTTTTTTTTTTTTTTTTTATCGGCCTTTTTTGAACCACCCTCCCCCCCCGCCCCCACCCACACCC
>NW_010414504.1:30907-34452 GCF_000710305.1 Buceros rhinoceros silvestris
CTACATGCATAAGCTACTACATTTACTTACTTGTTCTCACCTAAAACAATGAAAGCATGGCATACATGTGCTGTAGAGGGACGCTGGCCACTTTCTCCTATAACCTGATGAAGTCTCTGCTTTTGTGCTGCTTTTAGCTTTTGTCGTAATTGACAGCTGATGAGGCTGCGTCACTCTCATGAAAGCAGCTAGGAAAAAAAAAAAACCTAAAGTTTTGTGCAAAGAGAACTTGATGACAGCTGATGAGGCTGCGTCACTCTCATGAAAGCAGCTAGGAAAAAAAAAAAAACCTAGAGTTCTGTGCCAGAGATACTTGAGCTCCCAGTGCTGCCTGCCATTAATTACACATTGTTGAAACTAGGCCTCACCTTTTTTTTTTTAATAAGCGTAAAGTATTCCTGCTCTGAAAGTCATCAAAACACCACAGAGAGCCAAATAAGCTGATGAAGGTGGCAGTGAGCACACAGTAGTTACCAAAAGAGGCAAATAACTCAGATCTTAGGTCTGTTCTAGATCTGCTGATGGTGGGTGGAAAAGTTTTGTCCTCAAGGATGTCAAATGGGGTGGTGGTTCAGTTCTTGCAGCCACTGAGCATCTACAAGAATCAGCATATTTTCCCCTTACACTCAAAGAAACTGTGCACAAGGGCTGGCCAGCTTCTCCGAGTCAGGATGCAGCATGGTGAAAAGTCCCACTGATTCTGCTGCAGCCTATCCAGAGCTACTGCCACCAAGCACAGGTTCACAGGGAAAGACAGCACCTGCTCTGCTTCTGCTCTTTCTGTGTTGCTTCTGTGCATGCTGTCCATAGATCCTACAAAAGGGCAGAAGGAATGAAAGTCCTGCAATCTGCCCATGCTGATTGTTGTGAGCTTGTTGTGAGGGGCATCCCTTGGTGACGGCAGGCATGAATTACAAAGAACTACTCATAGAACACAGGCATTGTTTTCTGCAGTGGGCCTGATGTTTAGAAACGGAAGTACAACAGTAGTTCGATGTATGTGTTTGTCTGATCCATGTTGTCAGCACACTTAGATGAGTTATGCAGGGCATTGAACCTTCATACATGTTTTGAGCATATGAGCGTAGACCTACTGAATGATGCAGAAGTCTTGACAAAAAAACCCTTGAGATGCAAAAGGCTTCGTCATACTTGTTTCTTGGTCTGTTACCATTGCTAATCAAGCAAATGGCCACCAGTGCTGACGCAAAAGCTGTGGCTTCCTTGTCAACCAAGGAGTGAAAGGTTAATGTACTCGCCTTGGAAGGCGTACTGAGCATTTGCTGTGATTTTGCTGTTTTCATGAAGCTATGCGGGGATGTTGTAAAAGCCATGGGAATATCCCCTTACGTGATCCATACTTCTTACTACACAGATGTGCTCGGGGCACTGAATTCACTATAAGTAGCTTTGTAGTTATGCTACAGATGGAACTGTTTTTTGTATTTCTTTCTGGGTGCTTTTGTTAACTATGCCTGCAACGTGAACTGTAGCCTTTTTTGCTCAAGACTAAAGCCCTGAGACAGTAAGAAATCTAAGCACGTGCTCAAGTGCAGGCTGCAGTGCTTTGTTGAGTAGTTGTAGGTTTAAGCACATGTTTAATCATAAACGTATACTGAAATGCTTTTCTAAATTGAGACTTTTCTTCAGAATAGCTATTACTTACATGGTGACTGTAACGCAAGCACAGTGATACTCTGGATTGAATTAGTGAATCCATCCTGGCATTAAGGACAGAAATAGTTTTCCTTTGTATTTTTAATGTGCAGATATATGTGAGAAGAAAAAAAAATAAAATATAGGAGCATTTTCTTATACAAGGGGGTCACTCCCTGCTAGGTTGTTCAATATTTTAAAGGATAAACACTAGTTCTGTTATTCAAATGAGAGGGTGAGACATGGAAATCTCAAGCAGACTGGGGTTAAAATCAAAGAGTCAGATCACATAGCAAGAGTGGATTTAGATCATTTGCTTGTGGTCAGTTAGGGTGGCCTGCTTGCTAGGGGAGAGTCTAGATGACACACAGGGGAGTTTTCAAGGCATCACTTTACAGAAAGCCAAAAATTATCAGCAAGCTGTGCTGCCTAGAAATATCTGAGCTCCAACCACAGATTTTAGTGCAAATCAGACCTCTTTGTTAGGAACTGCTCAAATTAGGGATGCATTGAAGCAATCAGTATTCTCTGCAGAAAATTCTGAAAATTACTCTTTCTTGTCTCCCTTCTTACTCGTTGCTGAGGGCTCATTCAGGAGCCTGATGCTGCAGTGCAAGTACTGAGGAAGAGGCAGGAGGTTACTTCCTGTCTTCTGTTCAGATACCCATATACCTGATCATAGCATGCCACATGCTACATGCATTGTAGATGTTAGATTTGCCTTTAGGTACAGTAAAAACTGGCAAATGGATAGGGATTATGGGAAAGGTATGCACTGGATAAGAGGACTAGAAGATGCATGGAAAATTGGCAAACGATAGAACACAGTGTGTTCTTGGCAAGTTTGCAGATGCTCCCAGACTGAGGGGAATAGCAGATATGCTGGAGAGGAAGACTGCTCTTCCAAGGGACCTTGACAAGCCAGAGAAATGGGCTGATGGAAACCTCCTGGAGTTCAGCAATGGCAAATACCAGGTTCACTTTGGAGTCCCCAGGCCACCTTAAGACAGACACTGACCCCATGGAGCGGGTCCAGTGGAGGCTACTGAGATGCAGAGGGTGATGGAGCATGGCACATGGCAGGAGGGGCAGCAAGAAGTGCTTTTATTTAGCTTGGGAACGAGACTGAAAGGGAGCTGACTTCTGGCTGTCATTTTAGTTCCTTCACAGCTGGGCACTGAGATAGCAGAGACAGACTCTTCTCAGAGGTGCACTAAAGACAGAAGACACTCATTGCAATGCAGGGTACTCACAGGAGATTGGAAGATACCTTTCTTCCCTGGGAGGATGCTCAGGGTATAGGCGGGGAACTCTGCAAGGCTGCAGAACATGTCCACTCTCAGGCATCTTTCCAACTTCACTAGACATGGCCCAGATAAAACAGCTAAAGTGTCAGGTGGACCCACCTATGAAGTAGAGTGGACTCTCTCAACCACTATATGGGGGGCTTTTATTCAAAAGTGAGAAATCTCTTGTTCTTCAGTGAGCTTTTCCAATACGGAACCCTGCTGTCTCTGCTTTCACTGTTGCTTTTCAGAAAGCCAAAAATTATTGGTGTGTCCCCTCACGCTCCAAGAACTGTGTATGCTTCCTGTAGAAGTAATTGGGGCTATGAGACGGTTGCTCAAGTCTATGCCCCAATTAAGCCCAGCGCGGTCTCGGCGGGAGTTTTCTCAGTGTCGAACTCGTTAGGAAGCATGTGAACTACCCCCAGTGATTGCAGACCACCCTTGAGGAAAACTACACGCTGTCATTCTCGAAGGGAGCATGCGACGTGCGTGGCAGACAACAGACGAGGGAGGACTCGAGGGAACGAAACAGAATCGCTGACGAAGGGATGAGATCCCTGTTTATCGCCCCAGTGGGCTGGAGGCCAGGGAGGCTATTCC